>NW_024412439.1:2669927-2671213 GCF_014898765.1 Herpailurus yagouaroundi | reverse complement strand
GAGGAGAGGAGAGGAGAGGAGAGGAGAGGAGAGGAGAGGAGAGGAGAAGAGAAGAGAAAGGAAGAGAAAAGAAAAAAATTGTTAGTGTTATTCTCTGTAGCAATACATTAAACTGTTACAGCAAACGCTAGGCCCCCAGGAAGTGACAATCGACAAGCACTTGGGGAATCAGAAAAGTTTATTTCTCAGTGGTGCGGGCCCAGCAGAGTCACCTGCAAAGGCTAAGCACCCGGCTCAGGTTCTCCCGATCTTTTATACATATGTGCTTCCAGGTTGGGCAAGACTAGTATAGTCAAGTTTCTGGTTCCCAGCGGCTGGCTGATGCAAGCAAGGTTGCAAAAGCCAAAAGCATGCAAAGGGAGTATCTGACCTCAAACATCTGGTTGGCCCTTTTTATTTGCATTTATCAGCTTTCCTTCTCAAAGGGAGGAAAACTCTGGGTCCATAAACTATTTGGTAAAATTCAAGCATGATTTCTGTTTTCAAGAATGCTTAGGAAGCTGGGAATATAAGGAAGATTCCTAAACCAGATAGAAGATCTTGCTACCAGAAGCTTTCAGTAAACACAACACCCCATGGTGAAATATTAGAAATATTCCCATCAAAAATCAAGACAATCCATGGATACTTGGGTTTCTTCCATGTCTTGGCTATTGTAAATAATGGTGCTGTAAACACAGAGGTGCATGTATCCCTTTGAATTAGTATTCTTGTATTCATTGGAGAAATACCTAGTAATGCGATTGCTGAATGGATGGTAGGGTGGTTCTATTTCTAAATTTTTGAGGAATCTCCATTCTGTTTTCCACAGTGGCTGCACCAGTTTGCATTCCCACCAACAGTGCAAGAGGGTTCCTTTTTCTTCACATCCTTGCCAACACTTGCTTCTTGTGTTGTTGATCTTAACCATTCTGACAGGTGTGAGGTGATAACTCATTGTAGTTTTCATTTGCATTTCCCTGACGGTAAGTGATGATGAACATATTCTCATGTGTCTGTTGGCCATCTGGATGTCTTCTTTGGAGAAATGTCCATTCTTGCCTTCTGCTCATTTTTCAACTGGGTTATTTGTTTTTTGGGTGTTGAGTTTTGTCAGTTCTTTATATATTTTGGATACTAACCCTTTATCAAATATGTCATTTGCAAATGTCTTCTCCCATTCCGTAGGTTGCCTTTTAATTTTGTTGATGGTTTTCTTCACTGTTCAGAAGCCCCAAGATATGGAAGCAGCCCAAATGTCCATCCACAGATGAATGGATAAAGAAAATGTGGTATGTATATTTGGG
>NW_024412439.1:2552355-2669827 GCF_014898765.1 Herpailurus yagouaroundi | reverse complement strand
TATATATATATATATATACACACACAATGGAAATTATCCACCTTCCAAAAAAGAATGAAATCTTGCCATTTGCAATGAAATGGATGGAAGGAGCTAGAGAATACAATCCTAAGCCAGTCAGTCAGAGAAAAACAAATACCATATAATTTCACTCATCTGTGGAACTTAAGAAAAAACCAAATTAGCAAAGGGCTCAAACTCACAAACTGTGAGATCATGACCTGACCCAAATTTGGCCGTTTAGCTGACTGAGCCACCCAGGCACCCCTGACTCTTTTGTTTTTTAATTTAGTGATTCATCACTTATATATAACACCCAGTGCCCATCATAACAAATGTTCTCCTTAATGCCCATCACCCATTTAGCCCATCCCCCACCCACCTCCTTCCATCGACCCTCAGTCTATTCTCTATTGTTAAGAGTCTCTTATGGTTTGCTTCCCTCTCTCTCTCTCATTTTTTTTCCTTCTCATATGTGCATCTGTTTTCTCCCTTAAATTCCACATATGAGTGAAATCATAGGGTATTTGTCTTTCTCTGACTGACTTACTTCACTTAGCATAATACACTCTAATTCTATCCACATCACTGTAAATGGCAAGATTTCATTCTTTTTGATGGCTGAGTAATATTCTGTTGTGTGTGTGTATTTGTGTGTGTGTGAGTGTACACAATTTACAGACTTACTTATAGAGAACAGACTCTTCTTTACAGACTTTTAATTGTAGAGAACAAACTGTTGGCTACTAGAGGGGAGGGGAGCGGGGGGGGGTAGGTGAAATAGGTGATGGGGATTAGGGAGTGCACTTGTCACAATGAGCACTGGGTGATGTATGGAATTGCTGAATTACTATGTTGTACACCTGAAACTAATATAACACCGTATGTTAACTAACTGGAATTAAAATTAAAACTTAAATATATATATATATATATAGAGAGAGAGAGAGAGAGAGATATATCATCTATCCATATCTATGATAGATATATCATATATATGATAGATATATCTATGATAGATCTATCATAGATAAAGATAGATGATATCTCTTTATGTATAGATATCTATATATCTATATATATCTAGATATCTATCTATCTATATCTATGATAGATCTATCATATATATATAGATTATATATATATAGATGATATCTATGATAGATCTATCTTTCATAGATACAGATAGATAGATATCTAGATATATGATAGATAGATGATATCTCTCTCTCTCTCTATATATATATATATGATATATATAACATATATGCTTGTCTGCATTAAAAAAAAATCAAGGGACGCCTGGGTGCCTCACTCAGTTAAGCATCTGACTCTTGGTTTCGGTTCAGGTCATGATCTCAAGGTTTGTGAGTTTGAGCCCCACGTTGGGCTCTGTACTGGCAGTGTGGAGCCTGCTTGGGACTCTCTTTCTTTCTGCCCCTCCTCTGCTTGTGCTCTTTCTCTCTGTCTCTCTCTCTCTCTCTCTCTGTCAAAAATAACCATTAAAACAAAGTCAAGACAAGAATGTCTGAAGTCTTTACAACTATCCCAAGAAGTCAAGAAGAAGTAAGTGGTAATAAAAATATGGTGGTGGGGAGGGGCTGGAGAAGACCCCTGACATGCTCTAGTGCAGCCCACCTAGCAGGCCAGGGGACACGGGTGGTCCATGTGCGGTGTGGTAGACGTAGGCACTGCCTTTCCCACAGGGAAGCTGCATCATGGAGATCCCCCTCCTCTTCACCCTTTGGCAGCCGGGGCCCTGGCACATGACTTGGACTTTGTCAAAGGATCTATCCACCCACAAGTCTAGAACACATGATGCAGAGTAAGGGAACAGTCCAAAGTTTGAAGGCTTCCTCATGATTCTGTAATCTACGCCCTTGTTGTCCCCCAAATTCCTTTTCCGCTTCAGACAGCCAGAGTGGATTTCTGTTGCTTGCAGTCAAGAACCTTAGCTGGTACACTGGGGTTTCCACATATATGGCCATTTTTCCAACTCAGGTGATGCCTAATATTGTACATTTCTTGTGGCAATCCACTCATGCATTTGTTCAAACAGCTCTGTTCCAGGGACTGAGACTACAGCAATGTTAGAAGTATCATCAGTGTTAAGAGCCCAAATGTCCATCGATGGATGAATGGGTAATGAAGATGTGGTATATATATACAATGGAGTATTACTTGGCAATCAAAAAGAACGAAATCTTGCCATTTGCAACCACGTGGATGGAACCAGAGGGTATTATGCTAAGCGAAATTTGTCAGTCAGAGAAAGACAAATACCATATGACTTTACTCATATGAGGAATTTAAGATACAAAACAGGTGAACATAAGGGAAGGGAAGAGAAGCAAAAATAATATAAAAACAGGGAGGGAGACAAAACATAAGAGACTCCTAACTACAGAGAACAAACTGAGGGTTACTGGAGGGGTTGATACATAGGGGATAAATCACCGGAATCTACTCCCGAAATCATTGCACAATATGCTAACTTGGATGTAAACTAACCAATAAATAAATAAATAGATTAATTAATTAATTAAAAAATTTTTTCAAAGTATCATCAGTGCTCCTCTAGCTTTTTGTGGGGAAAATCCATATTTCAGATTTTCCAATCTGTACTACCTGAACCCTTACTGAAATCAATCTAGTATTCAAAATATGGAACCAACAATCACAGCTGTAAGCACCTTAAGCATGTTAGCTCATGCTGAGGTGAACCAGTTGAATAGTGGGAAGAAGCTCTGGGTCTGTGTTCCATCCTTGGTGCTAGAAAATTGAGACCAGAGGGAATGTTTATATTGAGGGTTTTGCTGCCATCTAGAGGACTTGTCTAGTACTGAACTGTGTGCACCGAAATTCAGAGCCCCAACCTGGAGGCTGCTTTTTTTTTTTTTTTTTTAACATTTATTTATTTTTGAGAGACAGAATGAGACAAAGCATGACTAGAGGAGGGGCAGAGAGAGGAGACACAGAATCTGAAGCAGGCTCCAGGCTCTGAGCTGTCGGCATAAAACCTCTGTTTTATAAGGCAATTAACTAAAACCTCAGATCTCAAATTCAATTCAGTTTCAAATACAAATACAATTTAACTACAGACTCAAAATTCATCTATTTACAAACTATCCCTGAACTATTTGTTTACTTCCCGGTGAGATTTTGACCCACAGGGAAACACACATAGTGTGAGAAAATAGAGTGGAATTCAGAGCGTGCATCAGCTAGGTCAAGTCAAATCTTCCTTGATCTCTGGCACAATTCTAAAGGATCCTTCTTGGTCCTTTAAGCGTCCGACTTCAGCTCAGGTCGTGACCTCGCGGGTCATGGATTCAAGCCCTGTGTCGGGCTCTGTGCTGACAGCTCGGAGCCTGTGGCCTGAGATCAAGTGAAGAGTGACAAAGGCCTTGAATAGATATTTCTCCAAAGATACTCAAATGGGCATTTAGCACACGAAAAGGTGCTCAGGGCACCTGGCTCGCTCAGCTCAGTTGGCAGGGCATGTGACTTTTGATCTTGGGTTGTAAGTTTGAGTCCCACATTGGGTGTAGAGATTACTTTAAAAAATAGTCTTAAAAAAAAAAAAATGTTCAGAGGCACTGGGGTGGCTCAGTCCGTTAAGCGTCTGACTTCGGCTCAGGTCACGATCTTACCGTTCCAGAGTTCAAGCCCCATGTCGGGCTCTGGGCTGACCACTCAGAGCCTGGAGCCTGCTTCAGATTCTGTGTCTCCTTCTCTGTCTCTGCCCCTCCCCCACTCATGCTCTGTATCTCTCTCTCTCTCAAAAATAAACATTAAAAAAATTAAAAATAGGGGCGCCTGGGTGGCGCAGTAGGTTAGGCGTCCGACTTCAGCCAGGTCACGATCTCGCGGTCCGTGAGTTCGAGCCCCGCGTCAGGCTCTGGGCTGATGGCTCGGAGCCTGGAGCCTGTTTCCGATTCTGTGTCTCCCTCTCTCTCTGCCCCTCCCCCGTTCATGCTCTGTCTCTCTCTGTCCCAAAAATAAATAAAAACGTTGAAAAAAATTTATAATAGAAAAAAATTAAAAATAAATAAATAAATAAGATGTTCAACATCACTAGCTATGAGAAAAAGGCAAATGAAAGCTACAATGAGAAACCACTTCTCATAGCCATTAAGATGGCTATTGTTTTTTTAAAAATAAAACCAAAATCAGAAACGAACAAATGTTGATGAGAAACTGGAAGCTTTGTGCATGGCTGGTGGGAATGTAAATTGGTGGAGGCATTGTGGAAAATAGTTTGGCATTTCCTTAAAAAAATGGACATAGAATTACCACATGATTCAGCAACTGCACTCCTAAGTATATATCCCCAAAATATCAAAAGTAAGGACCTAACCAATGTTATCTATCAATGTTCATAGCAGTATTATTCCCAGTAGCCAAAAAGTCGAAACAACCCAAGGATGAACAAAAAGTGATGTCTACATACAATGGAATATTATTCGGCCTTTAAAAAAGAATACAATTCTGACATGCTACAACAGGAATGAATCACCAAGTGAAATAAGCCAGTCACAAAAGGACAAACATTATACAATTCCATTGATATGAGATACCTACAACAGTCAAATTCAGAAAGACAGAAAGTGGAGTAGCCAAGGGGGAGGGGGAGGAGGAACGGGGAGTCAGTGTTTAACGGGGACCGAGTTTCCGTTTGGAAAGATGAAAACGTTCTAGAGTTGGATGGTGATAATAGTTGCGTAACAGCATGAACGCGCTAAATGCCCCTGGATTATACACTGGAAAATGGTTAAAATGGTAAATTTTATGTTATGTGTATTTTACCACACACACACACACACACACACACACACACACATAACAGCCTCAGTCCACATACTGTGGTATTTCCACAGATAGAAGGAAGCTTTGGAGGGTTGATGAAGGTGGGTGGAGCCCGCTCCCAGACTTGAGATCAAAGGAAACCCAAGGGATTGAAGGACCCTCAGAAGTCAGTTAACTTGGGCTTCTCATGTTGCAGAATCAAGTGTGAGATGCGGTGAGAGGGGAGGACTTTGTTCAGTCCTGTGGTTTCCAGGCCACCAGAAATACAAATATATCTGTACTTCCTGACTTCTGAACACGGACTATAAACCGTAAAAGAAGTGTGAAGTCTTCCTATTTAAACCTTTTCTTCCAAATCTCCCCATACACTTGATTGTTAGCTGGCGATGAAACTGAGGAACAAGCAGGAAGAACGTGCAAATAGAAAACCTGACAACAGGCCCCAGGTCTAAGTGGATGACTTTTTATATGAAGGAACATTCATGTGTGTGACTTTAGATGCGTATATACCTTAAAGCCATGACAGTAATAAAAACATTTCTAGGGGTGCCTGGGTGGCTCAGTTGGTTGGTCGTCTGACTTCAGCTCTGGTCATGATCTCAGGTCATGATCTCAAGCCCTTCATAAGGCTCTGTGCTGACAGCTTGGAGCCTGGAACTTGCTTCGGATTCTGTGTCTTGCTCTCTCTCTGCCCTTCCCCCGCTCTCTCTCTCTCTCTCTCTCTCTCTCTCTCCCTGTCTCTTTCTCTCAAAAATAAATGAAGAAAACATTGGGGGAAAAAAAACATTTCTAGGTCGGTGCACCTGGGTGGCTCAGTCAGTTGAGCATCCAACTTTGGCTTGGGTCATGATCTCATAGTTTGTGAGTTTGAGCCCCTCATCAGGCTCTCTGCTGTCAGTGCAGGGCCCGCTTTGGATCCTATGTCCCCCCCACCCCCGCCTTCTCTGCCCTTCCCCCACTTGTGCTCTGTCTCTCTCAAAAATAAACATTAAAAATTTTTTTTCTATGTCTACAGGTGGAATTAAATGAATGATATCAAGAGCATGCTCTAAAGTTGCACAAACAAGTTGTGTCTTTCCACAGTGACAGCTTTATGCAGTCCTAAAGCAAGGTAATGTAATTGTCAAGGGGGTTCAGGATTCCAAACTCAGTGACATCGCACCATGTAATTAACTCAGCTTCTTATACAGCACGAAAAGCAGAACATAAGACAAGTCACGCGACAAACAAGATAACGGAGGGGCTAACAGACCAAACTTGAAGTCAGTCTGTGGGCGCACAATGGAGATAAGCCTCTGGCCAGTCTGAGTCAGCTCCCGGCCCTTACCGCCCATCACGCTCCAGCAAGGAAGGATCTCGGTTCTGTTCGGAAGTCCTTGGGCAGCCACTGCTTTCTTTTTAAGTGGTAAGACATAGAGGGGTCATGGCTGAAGCGTCTGACAGTTTGCTGCAAAAATCCTCCCTTTTTAAAGGGATTTAATCAGGCTTGGGCCCCTGCAGACCTCAGGGGTATCAGCTGATGCTGGTTTCTGCAACCCTGTAGCTGTACTGCCCTTAACTGCTTGTCTCACTGCTTGATACAGGCCTCTGCTTGACACGAGTGACTCCCTTGTTCTCTACACTTGGAATCAGACAGATGCATTTTATTTTAATTTTAAAAAAATTCACGGGGACGCTTGGTTGGCTCTGTTGGCTAAGCGTCCGGACTTCAGCTCAGGTCATGATCTCGCAGTTTGTGAGTTCAAGCCCCACATCAGGCTCTGTGCTGACAGGTTGGAGCCTGGAGACTGCTTAGATTCTGTGTCTTTCTTCCTCCCCTGCTTGCACTCACTCTCTCTCTCTCTCTCTCTCTCTCTTTCAAAAATAAATAAAGATTTTTTTCTAAATGTTTAAATGTTTTTTCAGATGTATTTTAAATCTGAGCTCTGCCACTGAAGCAGAAACTGTTAGTTGCCCCTAATATCCATCCTTCCTTCTGATATAGAACTAGATAGACCCTCCTATTCTATTAAATGTTTTGTTGGGAGAGAGATGGCGCTAGTGAGAGAGAAAGAGAGCTCTAGAGAATCCCACAAGGGACAGAGAGAGAGAAGCAGGGCTCATCCAGGGCTCGTGTTTTACCCGAAGCGGGGCTCATGCTCACCCCACGCGAGACTCTTGCATGTGAAGCTTGAGCTCGCGAACCGTGTGATCATGACCTGAGCCGAAGTCAGATGTTTAACAACTGAGCCACCCAGGCATCCTAAATTTATTTTTTCCAAAGGAACAAGACTCTGGGTCCAACATACACCGTTCAACACATAGCTCTGCTTTGCTGTGAGCCCATCAAAACACGGCTTCATCTAAATGTCACCACAGCCCCACCCTTCACTGGCATCCCAGGAAAATTCTATCCTACCCTTTGTTTGCTGAATCATCCCTGCGGGTGCTGAGGCCCTTCTCAAGCTGTGTCCTGCTACCTCTGGGAGCAAGTGTTGGCAACCATAGGTGCTGTAACAGCAATGGTAGAGGGACAAGGGAGACACCGTGGCAGAAACATAGGCCTCTGAGCGGGGGCTGGCAAACTTTTACCGTAAAGGGCCCGAGAGCAAACATTTTAGGCTTTGAGGGCCAGATGGACTCTTCTGTGACTCTGCTCAACTTCGCTCTGTGCTGCGAAAACAGCCATGGAGAATATGTAAAAAATGAGCGTGGCTGTGTTCCAATAAAACTTTATTTACAAAAATAGGCAAAGAATGGACTGGATCTGCCCCAGGATTCTTGGTTAGCCAACTCCTGCTTTGGAGTCACCCAGATCTGAGTTAGAATTCTGACTCTGTGACTGATTATCGATAGAAGCCCGGCAAGGCTTTCCTGAGCCCCAACGGCTCCATCTGTAAAATCAGAATAACGATACCTGCCCCCCCCCAAAGGTGTTAAAAAGGCTCTGAGATAACACACAAAGGGTGCTTTGCCCATAATAGGTATCGATAATAAGTAGATGTACTGCTACAAGTATGACAATTTAGAACCAGTTAAGTCTGCAAGGGCTAGATTAGTCAGGGAGGACTTCCTGTAGGAAGTCTTCTGGAGCTGAGTCCTGAAGAAAAGGCGGGAGATGGAGAGAAGAGCCGGAAGGGCACTCGACACTCGAGGATTATTATTAGTGCAAATGGTGGCCTGATCACACTTACTCCCCTCTCCCTCAGACCCTATGAACACAGAGTCTTCAGGTCTCTGTCTCCTCTGTTACAGAGCACTTCTCAAGGCCAGCAAGAGTCTAATCTTCCATGCATCTGCCCCAGGGCCTAGAACAGGGGCGAGACCGTCAATATAAATAACCAAAGCTAAGAAATAATTCCAGCAATAATGGCAATAGCAATTACTACCTATTGAATGATTTCTGCAGGCCCAACTCTGTTCCAGACGCTTCGAATATATTATTTCTAAGTGTACAAACTGAGGGCTGCTGGAGGGGGGTAGGGTAGGGGGATTGGTAGGGGGATGGGCTAAATGGGCGATGGGATTGAGGAGGGCGCTTGTTGGGATGAACACTGGGTGTTCTATGTAGGCGATGAATCACTAGATTCTACTCCTGAAATCATTATTACATGATGTTAACTAACTTGGATTTAAATAAAATTTAAAAATTGAAAAAAAAAACATAGAGGTACAACTGCCCTCTGAAACAGGTGATATTGTCATTTTACAGATGCCACCCATCAAGGGTAAATAATTTACCCAAGGACATATACTGGGTTGGGATAGGTCTCCAGAGCACTCTTTCTGGACCTCGAGATCATGACCCAAACCGAAGTCAGACCGCTTAACCGACTGAGCCACTCAGGCGCCCCCAAACTTACATTCTTTCTGGTATGAGGTGCCATCTTTTAAGAACAGACATGTCATGGACACTTAGAAGATGTTTAAGGAGTGGTGACCACCGTAATCTGGATTCTGTCTCCCCTGCCCATCCAAAGGTTGTCACTATAAAGAGATGGGCTCACCTTGCTCTGCCATGGACAGTGAGGAAAGACTAGACAAAAAGTGCCTTTTGATCCCTTTATGCACAGACCCCTCCCCCACCCCCTAAACAAGACCTTCCTCTTTCTAGAACATGGGCCTCATTTTCCCTCTTCTTACCTTGCCTTGGGATTATGGTGCAGCTCTGGTCTTTCCAGCTTCCTGGTGGTATAATTAGCTGATGTGGTTCCAGCAGTCTGTGCGAAGTGGGATTACACAAGTCTGAGGGGCTATGGTCATATCCGACTATCTGCATAGCTGACTGTTGCCTGACACAGCGAGGGCAAGGTTCAGCTTCTCTGGACATTCAGCTGTTACCAAAAGAAGTCTTACATACGTTTGTACCAAAATACAACTATAGGCTTGGATAGACTGCTGGATAGAAAATTCATCCTTGAGCATCTCAGTTTGACAAACCCCACTTCAGGTGGAGTCTATCCCCGGCCTCGTGGGGTTTTTGTGGCTTTGCTTGACCTGAAAACAAAAGTTCTCAGGGCACTTGGGTGGCTCGTTCGGTTAAGCCTCCCACTCCTGATTTCAGCTCAGGTCATGATCTCATGGTTGTGAGTTCAAGCCTCACATCAGGCTCTGCACTGACAGTGTGGAGCCTGCTTGGGATTCTCCCTCCCTCTCTCTCTGCCCCTCCCCCAATCACGATGTCTCTGTCTCTCTCAAAATGAATAAATAAACTTGAAAAAAAAAGAAAAAAAAAAAACTCCCTGGAGGTGTCCTGCATTTCTGCATTCAGACCCACGTATCACACTTGTTTCTAACTTTTTTTTAAATTTATTTTGAGAGACAGAGTGCAAGTGGGGAAGGAACAGAGAGGGAGAGAGAGAATCCCAAGCAGGCTCTGCACTGCCCAATGTGGGACTTGATCCCGTGAACTATGAGATCATGACCTGAGCCGAAATCAAGAGTTGGATGTTCAACTGACTGAGCCATCCAGACGCCCCTGTTTCTAACTCTTTTAAGTCAGGACAAAGAGAGGGAGTTTAAGTCAGAAAACCGGGAACTGAAAACCTCTCAGTTACTTCCATTCTCAAAAAAACACACCCATGTGAAATCTGGTTATCACTTCCAAATCACAGGACCCATTACATTTACCAGACCAGATCTCGATGCAGCGTGGTGTAAAGAAAAGGGGGGCTTTGGACGCAGACAGAACCACGTTCCCACCCTTGGCTCTGCCTTTTTATTCACTAAAAGATCTTTGGCAGTTCATTTCATCTCTCTGACGACAAGTTTTTCATTTGCAGAGTGAGGCGAATAATAATACCTAACATCCCAGGCTGTCGTGAGGATTAAACACAACACTACTTGACGAAATGAAAAGTCCCTAGGACAACAGCCGGCATACAGTCTGCACTCAACAAACGTGAGTCTCTTGTCTCTATCTTTTTATGTAGATACCGAGCATATAGGAATAGATCCTTATAAATAACAGTATCTGGGGGAAATGTCATCCAAATTTATTTGATGACTGTGGGTAGACAGGCAATCAAAGGACAGGCGCAAGAGGATTGATTATAAAGGTTCAGGCTCACTTGTCTCCTTTTGAGGGTCAGGGAAACAAAACAATTTTAAGTTAAACATCAGTCTCTACATACTAGTCATCAGAATCACCAAGACTGATATTACATCAGAGCCTATGTGAAACTCTTCCTCATCTGCAAAATGAGAGCTCTTATGGCGATTAAGTCTTTCAAAAGGTATGTCCGGTGGGTGCTCAAAAATGCTAGCTGAAATTATCACCATGGTGGTAATGATTGTTACTATTATTACACCGTGAGAGGCTTCAGTTTTCGGATCCTCAGGCTATGGGGACTTGTGTGAGGCCCTCGCCAAGATCCCTTCTAGCTTTGTTTCATTTCTTTACAGCCGTCACTCCCAGCAGCACATTAAAGATATGGGCAGTCCGAACCTGAGGCCCTACAGATGCCCTAGAATCCCTGCAACTTTGTGACCCTTATAAACACATTCCTTTGGCTTCACTCCTGGACACTCTGAACTTGCAGGTGTGGAGTCGGGGTGGAGCACGTATGTTCGCCCACTGTTTCCCACTCCTCTCTTGGGTCACTCCAGACCCTCTTGGTCTCGTGTGGCTCTGGTTCCAGCTCTGCATGGGCTCTAGACAACTTCACACAGGGGTAATCTGATGGTACCTCCCTTCTTGCCCCTACTGTGCCTCTCTCCTCTGCCCCAGGGCTTCCATATTGACAATGCCTGGGGGCTGTATGCACAGCCCTGAGGTGCCAGAGAGTTAAGCCCTGTGGAGTGAATCATCGGTCAATGGGAGATGAGAGCTGGTGGGTGCATTTATACAGGTTCTTGGGCACAACCCTACAGACCCAGCAGTGCTTCCCACTTGGTAGCAGCCCACTCAATAACACCATCTCACATTGACTCCCCTCTGTCCCTGATTCACTCCCCTTGTTCTTCACTCCTGCTCTCTGGGCATGTGCTCCTTGACATAGTCCTGCTGTGAGCCCTCTGCCCTCAGCTCTGCATCCTGGGGAACCTAGGCTAAACCTTACTGGGTGATTGAGATTTGGGAGTTATTCACCAGCATGATGGCAATAAAAACACTATGAGTAGTGGTGAGTGGAGATGCAAATAATCCCGTGCAAGCAGAGGGGAACCTCATCCATCACAATTACTCAGGCTTTTGCCTCTCGTTGAAATGAAGTTTAGTGATAGGTCTGCCTTCTGGTTGAAAACTGCCAATTCCAGTCACACTGTGAAAAGCCACAGGGCTCCTTTGGCAGCTTCCAAGAAGCAGGTGCAGGACAGACCTCGCCAAAGAGCAGGCCCAGGATCTAACTGTAAAAGTGGCAGGGTTGGGGCACCTGGGTGACTCAGTGGGCTAAGCATCCAACTTTTGATTGATCTCGGCTCAGGTCATGATCTCATGGTTGGTGAGATCGAGCCCCACGTCGGGCTCTGTGCTGACAGCGAGGAGCTTGCTTGGGATTCTCTCTCTCCCTCTCTCTCTCTCTCAAAATAAATAAATAATTTTCAGTTAAATAAATAAAATAAAAAAGTAGCAGAGTTGAAAAACAGAATGCATAGGCACACCTGGGTGGCTCAGTCAGTTAAGCCTCTGACTTTGACTCAGGTCATGATCTCATGGTCTGTGGGTTTGAGCCCTGCATCGGGCTCTGTGCTGGCAGCTCAGAGCCTGGAGCCTGCTTCAGATTCTGTGTCTCCCTTTCTCTCTGCCCCTCCCCACTCATTCTCATTCTCTCTCTCTCAAAATAAATATGAAAAAAAAGAAAAAGAGAATGCATCATCTTGATGGCCTCCCAGTTATAGTCTGAGTGTGAAGGATAAGAGTGGAATCTGAGCTGTGAAATGATGATGTTTGAGTAGATTCGCCTGAGAAGCTTGAACCTGGAAACACCTCAAACCTCCTTCTCTCAGAGGAGACTATACCGTAACCTCTGCTGAGGCAGAAGCCCTGTAAGATGCCACATGTCCTACTGAAGATTCACCCTTCTGCTCTTGACTCTTTCAAAGTAAGTAACCAAAGTCAGCTCTCTGTATCCTAGACAAGAAAAAGTCTCTGCTCTGGGAGAAAATAGTACACGTGCCATAGGGCTTGCGGGCCCTGGCCACAACATATGGGAAGAACCCAGGGGGCTTGTGGGAGAGCAGATATGAAGCTGTTTTATTGGGGAAGAGGTGAAAGATATGCCTGGGCAAGGGGAGTTTCCCCCACTTGGGGGCCCTTCATCCACAAGTCAAGATCCAGAGCTGTGGACACGATACCTAAAGCTAGTCCTAATTGACTGTTGGGATGGAACTTGGCCTAGAGAAATGAAAAGGATATTACCAGAACTTCCTTGACACAGCATCAAGGAAAGGTCAAAAGGATTATAGAAGTATGGACATTGGAACTGATTCACTGTGGAAGACCTAAGAACCCATCAGAGGACACCGCTTTTATTAAGGCCACCAGCAACTCTGAGACACCCAATGGTGACCGTCCTCTCTCGGCTAGTGTGGACAGTGAGAGGTCAAGAGGCCAGGTGACTGCATTTAAATATCAAAGGAAAGTGAGTGTAATTATTGTGTTGGAAAGCAAAGATGAACCAGCCATCAAGGTTCCTTGACCCACAGGGATCTGGAGAAATGGCTAACAGATCATAGTATTACTAGAGGGGTGAAAGATGCAGACAACTGAGCACAGCATGCTTCTTTATATAATAAAAAAGAAATCAAGAACTCATGAGCAGAAGGCTAATGTCAGCTGCCATAATGGAAACCACATTCCTTCTCAAGTTCCCAAGTGAACGTTAGCTCACAGGCCCAGAGCTCAGTGTTTGAAAGGGAAGCCAGGTCCCCTTAAGGACGGACTGTGCAATACCACCATAAATCTCTATAGTAAAATTTTCCCCGATCATTCTCCTAGGGAGACTTGAGGTCATATGCCAGGGTAACTACGTGCCACGGTAAAAAGAATACCCAGATCTGAGATAAGACTGATTGGAACCAGGAGACATCACATGCTCCTGTGCCTAAAATGAAGGCTAATCGAGTCCAGGCTCAAATCTAGCTGACAATGGGCCCATTGAGTCTTCAGACCCGCTCGGTGGTTATTTCCTCAGCCCCAAAGTAGGAATTGTGTTAATGCAGTAGACACTGTTGGTACCTGGCCCACATCCCCTGGGCACTTAACTATTTCTGTGCGCTGTAATCAGATAGCTTCCTACTGCAAGCATTGGTGAGTCTTTGGCTGTGGTCTTTTGGCTGGCTTATACAGGGAGCAGGTTGGGTTTTCCAGAGAGAGAATCTCAGGTCAGAGAGGTGGGGATGTCAGAATGCATTAAGCCATTCCAGAGGATCCACTGGCTGACTTTATTTCCTAAGAGGCCCCAGAGGTCACCCCCCTCTGTAAAACAAGGATTGAATTCATGAGAAGGCTACTGTTACTGGATTATTGAGGACCTGAATGGTGGCCCAGGACTTACAATAGGAGATGCTGTTATAGAATTGGATTCCTTAGTGTCAATGGTCACGACAGGATTCCAAAATAGCAGAGCCCATGTGACAGCCCTAAGTTGTCAGAGACATGATAGATATAATTTCCACACAGGTGGGAAAGGTACCAAGAGTGCATTGACCCACAGGGATAAGTGGGAATGGCTGATGATGATTATGTTCTTGGAATGAATAGATGGGCAGTGTTATGGACTGAATGCTTGTGTCCAAAATTTATATGTTGAAATCCTAACCTGCTGATCTTATTACGAGGTAGGGCCTTTGGGGGGTGATTATTAGGTCATCAGAGAGCCCTCATGAGTAGGACGAATGCCCTTATAAAAGAGACCCCAGAGAGTTTTCTTGTGCCCTCTGCCTTCTGAGGACGAAGAGAGAAGATGACCGTCTATGAACCAGGCTATCAGCAGACACAGAATCTACCAGTGCCCTGATTTTGTACTCTCCAGTATCCAGAACTATGAGAAATAAATGTTTGCTGTTCAAGTCACCCAGTCTGTGGTATTTTTGTTATCGCGGCCTGAAGGGACTAAGACAGGCAGCAAACAAGGGTATTATGAGGCTCATATAATCAAAAGATCAAGATTAGATATCAGAAGGCTGATGTCACTACCATGATGGAAAAGTCATGATCTTTCTTCAGTTTCCAAACCTGAGACAGTTCTAAGATCTGAGCCCAGCAAGAAAAAAGGAGGCTAGGGGCACCTGGGTGGCTCAGTTGGTTGAGTGTCCAACTTCGGCTCAGGTCATGATCTCACGGCTCGTGGGTTCAAGCCTCATGTTGGGCTCTGTGCTGACAGCTCAGAGCCTGGAGCCTGCTTCGGATTCTGTGTCTCCCTCTCGCACTGTGCCCCTCCCTCACTCATGCTCTGTCTCTCTTCCTCTCAAGAATAAATAAAACATTTTAAAAAATAAAAAAAATAAAAAAAATTTTAAAAAAATTAAAAAAAAAAATCTTCTTCAGAAACCCTGAAATGTCACAACAAATATATATAGTAGCTATTCTCTCAATCCTTTCTCCAAGTAGGCCTTTCGTCATTTCTGAGGCATAATCAATACAGATTTTCCTAGAATTTGGCAGAATCTTCACATTGGCTCCCTGACCTATTGAGTTAGAGTCATTAAATTTTTTTTTTTTTTTTTTTAAGGAGAAAAAAAGGCCAACTGGAAGCTCCTGAAACTGTTCCTAATCTCTGGCCAAGACAATAAATCAAGCCACATGGCATTCTGGGTAGAATGACAGATTACAGCCTCCCAGAAAGATGCAAGAATGATTGTGGTTCCCATTCTACTTTCCGTCTCATTCATGGGCGTATGTCCCTGCAAAACCCAGATGGATCATAGTGGATGGCGATGGACTACTGTAAATTTAACCAAGATGTAGCCCTAACGTTAGTTGCCATTCCAGACTCACACAGCCTCTGACAATTAGGATGTGGCTATTGATTGAGCAAATACATTGTCTTCAAATTCCATTAAGAAGGAGGCTGTAAAGCAATTTGCATTCACCTGGGATGAAGAATAGCACAAATCCAGCCTTGTCCAGTCTTGTTCATTCTACTGATCTCAGTGCCCTGGTCACTGTGCTCCAGTAAAATAGAACTGAGAAAGACAGGGATTTATTTATTTATTTATGATGTTTACATGTTTATTTATTTTTGAGAGGCAGAGCACGAGCAGGGGAGGGGCAGAGAGAGAGGGAGACACAGAATCCGAAGCAGGCTCCAGGCTCTGAGCTGTCAGCACAGAGCCCGACGTGGGGCTCGAACCCACAAACCGTGAGATCATGACCTGAGCCAGAGTCAGACGCTTAACTGACTGAGCCACCCAGGTGCCCCAAGAGATTTATTTTTTAGCAACGATTGGTGCCTGTGATTTAGGAGGTTGAGAAGTTCCACAATCTGCCATCTGCAAGCTGGATACCCAGGAAAGCCAAGGATATAATTTAGTCCAAGTCCAAGGGGCTGAGAACCAGGAGAGCTGATAGTGCAAACCCCAGTCTGAGAGCAGGAGACCATGCGATGGGATGTCCAAGCTCAAGCTGTGAGGCAGGAAAACAGGAGCTAAATTCCTCCTTCCCCCACCTTTTGTTCTATTCAGACCCTCAGCAATCATATGATGCCCACCCACATTGGAGCAGGCAATCTACTTTGCTGAGTCTACCAATGCAAATACTAATCTCATTCAGAAACACTCTCACAGACACACCCAGAAACAATGCTTGCTTTGGGCATCTCGTGGCCAGTCAAGTTGACACATAAAACTAACCATCACACTCAGTATCAAAATAGTCTAAGCAGTGCTGCTCAAGAGAGATATAACATGAGTCACGTGTGTAATTTTAGTTACCTCACTGAAAACAAGTCAAAGAGCAACAAATGAAATTAATAATATATGTATTTACTTAGCACAATGTATCTAAAATATTATCATTATGGGGACGCCTGGGTGGCTCAGTCAGTTGAGTGTCTGACTCTTGATTTTAACTCAGGTCATGATCTCACAGTTCATGATTTTGCGCCCCGTGACGGGCTCTGCACTGATGGTGTGGAGCCTGCTTGGTATTCTCTCTCCCCCCTCTCTTGCTCTCTCTCTCTCAAAATAAATAAACATTAAAAAAAAAATAGATCACCAAAAATATTGATGATGTAATCAATGTAATATATAGTCAATATAGCGGTATCTGGGTGGCTCAGTAGGTTAAGCATCCAACTCTTGGTTTTGACTCAGGTCATGATCCCAAGGTTGTGGAATCAACCTTGTCAGTCTCCATACTGAGCTTGGAGCTTGCCTGGGATTCTCTCTTTCTCTCCCTCAGCCCTTTTCCCCTGCTTGCATGCTCGCTCTCTATCTCTCAAAAATATTAAATAAATATGTGATCAACACAAGAATATTAATAAGATATTTTACATTGTTTTTTCATACCAAATTTTCTAAATCTGTGCATTTTATGGTCATAGCACATGTTAATTAGCCACATTTCAAGAGCAGAACAGCTACATGTAGCTAGTGGCTACCATATTGGACAGTGCATGTCTAAAGAATTCTTCATTGTCAAGACATTCTGCAGAATATCACACTGGGACACTATATTGATGACATCATGCTAACTAGACCCAGTGAACAAGAAACAGCAGGTATTCTAGACGCCCTGTAAGACATACACAAGCCAAAAGGTGGGATATAAGCCCTACAAAGATTCCTGGGCCAGCCACATCGGTGAAAATTTTAAATGTGTTAGATGTTTGTGTAGAAAATCATTTAACTTGCCCAAAAAGAGGCCTCGCCTTGGCTCTTGGCTACTAGGCTGTCATCTCCGGGCTGTTGGAATGTCATGCCTGATAGAAGTGTTTTGTTATGACTTAGGCCAGCCATATTGTAACAATGTGATTTGGGGTGGGGCCTTTGGGTCACGTGGTTATCAGTGTGACCTCTCGAGGGGCTGGAGACTGAGATCAGCTGCCAAGGCAGCTAGCCATGCTTGTGTAATAGAGTCCCAATAGAGACTCTGGACACTAACCTTGGGTAAGCTTCCCCAGTTGGCAATAATCCATCAATATTGTATATATAAATGGCAGGAAAGTAATGACTCCATGGGGAAAGGACAGCTGGAAGCTCTGTGTTTTGTACTTGTCTGAATTCTTCCCTCTATATTCCTTCCCTTGGCCAACTCTAATCTGTATATTTCAGCAGTAATAAACTACAGTCGTTGAGTATAACAGCTATCAATGAATTTTGCCAGTCCTTCTAGCAAGTTAGTGAAACTAAGAGTGGTCTTGGGGACCCCAAACTTGCAACTGAGAGTGATCTTGTGTAGACTGTGCCCCTTGACTTCACAGTGGTTATTTTCACATTATCATTAAATGTTTATATTTGTCCACATATTTACCACTTTCTTTGTTCTTTATGTCTCATATCTCACACTTTGCATCTGGAATGACTTTTCGTAAATCCTTTGGTAAATTCAGGTCTTGTGGTGACATTTGGTTTCCTGTTTTCATCTGAAAATGCCTTATTTTGTGTCATCTTTGATAGGTATAAGATTCCAGGTTGCTAGTTACCTTTTCCAGCACATTGAAGAGTTTAATTCCATAGTCTTCTGGCTTCCACTGTAGCTATTGAAAAAATCAGCTAATCCCTAAATATCACTCCTTTGAAGGTAATCTGTTTTCCCAACCCCTAGCTATTTTTTAATAATTTGTCTTTGTTTTTTATTTCCTGAGGTTTCATGATTAACAACCTAGGTGTAAATTTCCTTTTATTTGGCGTTCACAGTGATCCTTGAATTGGTAGGTTGGTTTCTGTCATCACTTCCAGAAAATTGTCAGCCACTAATTTTTCAAATATTTCCTCTGCTACATTCTCTCTCTTTTCTCCATTTGGGACTTTGATCAAGCAAATGGTAAAACTTCTCACTGTATTCTTCTCTAGGTCTCTTACCTTCACTCTGTGCCTCATTCTGGATAGTTTCTTCTGACCTGTCTTCCATTTTATAAATTCTCTCTATTGTAACTCTGCTTACAGATCCATCTAGTTAGTTCTTCGTTTCAGGTATTTTGTCAGTTCTAGAATTTCTAGTTGCTTCTTTTTTGTGTATATAAGCGTCAGTTTTTATAATATCTAGTTTTCGGCCCAAATTTCCAATTTTCTTTTTTATATCCTCAATCATAGTAAGCATAATTATGTTAAAATCTATGACCAATAATTCCAGTATCTGGAACTCCCATATCACTATTTCTATTGCTCATTATTTCCCTTGGTTCTTGTTCCTGGTGACACAGAATCTGAAGCAGGCTTGGGGCTCCAAGCTGTCAGCACAGAGCCCGACATGGGGCTCAATCTCAGAAATCGTGAGATTGTGACCTGAGCCAAAGTCGGATACTTAACCGACTGAGCCACCCAGGGGCCCCACCGGTGTAGCTTTTTCAGAATCCTGACCCAGAGCAGGCTTTGGGCTCCAACTTTTTTCCTCTAGTCTGTGACATTTTCAAAAGCACCCTTCAGCTAGCTTCTCAGTCTCTTTTCCCTGAACAGGAAAGCTCCCAGAGAAAAGGCCACAAAGGCGGGACTTAATTCACTCGATTTTGTTTTTCTTTTCTTCTCTCTCCATCTGCTAATTCTTCATTACCTTCTTCTTGCTTCAATGTCTTGTAGTTTTGGGGTTCAGTTTTCCTTTTTTTCCTGCTTTCCTCAGCAGGTGGCTAGTCCATGTGACCTGCTGCACTGTTACTAGAAGTTGTTCCATGAAAGGGAGGTATATCCGGAAGTATCTCCAAAAGGCCAAAGGAGCCGTAAGACTGAAGGAAAGGGCTGACAAGTCCATCTTGATAAGAAATGACTTCTTAAGGGGACTTACAGACAGAAGTGTGTCTTGGGAGACCATAAGCCCAGTGGGTTTCCACAACCCCAGTGCCAGTAAGACCTGCTTTTCTAGCTCTAGAGGCTGGGAAGTACATGTTAGTAGCTAGAGAATGGCTCCGTATTATAGTCTTTTTTTTTAAATTTTTTTAAAAACATTTATTTATTTTAGAGAGACAGAGAGACAGAGTGTGAGAAGGGGAGGGGCAGAGAGAGAGAGAGAGAGAGAGAGAGAGAGAGACAGATCTGAAGCAGGCTCCAGGCTCCAAGCTGTCAGCACAGCGCTGGACGCAGGGCTTGAACTCACAGATGGCAAGATCATGACCTGAGCCGAAGTTGGATGCTTAACCGACTTAGACACCCAGGCGCTCCACTCCGTGTCATAGTCTTACTTTCAGAGAAGATCAAGGATGTTATGTCCCAGGGGTGTACATTAGGGTGTGGTTAGACAAAAAGAAAGAATGTGGGGTGAAGTGCTGTGCTCAAGAAGGCTTCTGATCATAGAGCACCCATCAAGGTGGATTTGTCCAAGGTGGCTTTACTCTGGTTCACACAAGAGTGGAAGTCTCTGTTAGGCATATACATATTTTTTAATTTTGAAAGTGGGGGACCGGGGGGTGCAGAGAGAGAGAGAGAGAGAGAATCCCAAGCAGGATCCATCAGACCCATCAGCACAGAGCCCGATGTGGGGCTCAATCCCATGACCCCGAGATCATGACCTGAGCCAAAATCAAGAGTCAGACACTTAACCAACTGAGCTACCCAGGCCCTCCTCTGTTAGGCATTTTTAAGAGATTATTCTCATATCTCCTACTTGTTTTGGGTTCCTTTGATGGGAAAAATGTGCCTTAAACTCCCATTTATTTGGCATGATTAGAGACTACAGAAGAAATAAATTATGTCAAGCCCCAACTGCTTTTGAGTTAGCTTTGACTAAAACTCAGAGACCACACATTTTTTTGGGGGGGGGGGGAGATAAATTTTACAAAGCTGCGGATACAAAGGCTTTTGAGAATGTAAAACACTGGTTTAAGAATTAGCCTTTCACGGTTGATAAGAATTTTAAGTTACGTCTATACCTATTCTGAGTCTTGTCATGAATCTGAGTTGCTTTTATCTGCTTACTAATAAGGTACAGGGAGCTTCCTTTCTGTAAGGTATCAAAAGATTTATTTGAATAATATCCTTGAGGTTATGAATGTTTGATATAGACAACTACATTTGTTGAGTGCCTGTTGTAGAATTCTTTTTTTTTTTAATTTTTTTTTAACGTTTATTTATTTTTGAGACAGAAAGAGACAGAGCATGAAAGTGGGAGGGGCAGAGAGAGAGGGAGACACAGAATGTGAAACAGGCTCCAGGCTCTGAGCCGTCAGCACAGAGCCCGACGCGGGGCTCGAACTCACGGACCGCGAGACCATGACCTGAGCCGAAGTCGGACACCCAACCGACTGAGCCACCCAGGCGCCCCTAGAATTCTTTTTTAAAAAAGTCTTTATTTATTTTGAGAGAGAGCGGAAGGAGGAGGAGGAGGAGCAGAGAGAGAGGGAGACACAGAATCCCCAGCAGACTATGTGTTGTCAGCACAGAGCCTGACTCAGGGCTTGACCTCACAAACCATGTGATCATGACCTGAGCTGAGATAAAAAGTGGGATGCTTAACTAACCGAACCACCCAGGCGCCCCTGTTGTAGAATTCTTCATTAAATTTTTAAACTGTTAGTCATAGGAGATTAATTTTATTCACTGGCTTTGTGATAATTACCTTGCTGATTTTACCTCACTGGTTTGTTGTAACTGATACAACTGGTTTAAAAAGACCGTGAGGAGTCCCTGAAAATTAGGAATGTAATTAACAGAATTCCTGCTAGTGAAAATGTATTTTGTTTTACATGTAAATTAAAGTGGCTGTAACAAAGTAACTTAGAAATGCAATGCAGAATATCCGTTTGCCACAACTGGGTATTCAGGTGAGTGGAATACCCTTGCTTATTTTTATATTCTCATTTTATCCTAACTTTATTCACACGTGGATCATCAAATTCTTACAGATTAAATGATAGTACTCTTAAAGTTTCCCTAAGCGTATAAACACTTTAATGGGTGATGATTCAGAAGGCATCTGTACTGCTAGATATTACTCATCACCTCTTATTTGCCCAATAAATAGACACCCCATGCTGGAACATTGGCTAAATGGGTATTAGCTGGAGGTGGAGGAAAAGAGAACAGCAAGTAATATAAACAAATAGCTTTGGAGTCAGACTGACAGTGATTGAAATCCTTACTAGCCTGTGCTCCCTGGGTAAGTTACTCTGAGTCTCAAGGTCATCATCTGTAAATCGGGGGTAATGATATTAGGCATCTTACAGGGTCTTTTGCGGGGGAGAAAGTAAAGGATGAAGTGAGATTGTGATTATAAAGCACTTGGTACGTTTTGAGAGCACATAATAAGTACTTAAGAAATAATGACAGCTATTATCACCTGACTGGTGCCTGGAGGAATAAAGGCAGCTCCAGAATTTCTGCCAAGAGGGGCTCAAGAGCAGTCATCACACTGGAAGGTGGGAAAGGACACTGCTGTGACATTGATCCCATGCTTAGGCGAAGAAAATGAGAAAGGATTGGAGATTTACAGGGATTAGAGAACGATCCATCCCAACCATTCCCACCACTCTGCCCACATTCCTTGGCACTGCTCCTGTTCAGTGATATTCAGGGGATTTCTTGCACTCCCCCTTCTGTCCCATGCAACTAACCAGTCAACAAAGACAAAAAGCCGCTGCCAACAAAGGATTGAACTCACAACAAGAAGGGAAAGGGAGACGGGCACTGTGTTTTCATGCCAAGTGTGTGATGCCCTGTGCTTATGCCTCTCCTAGATACTGCTTATTCCCTTTATACAGATTGTACCCCAGCCCCCCACTCCCGCTTGACTTCAGACAATCCCCATTTCCAAGGAGAGAGGGGCAAGATCTTTGTTTTTATTGGCCACAGACAGCAGATGCCCCCCCCCCCCCCCCCCCCCCCCCTCGGCACAGGCTGGTGTCCAATAGCCCCTCAGATCCCTGGAGGACACTGCCCCAATTCCTACGCAGCCTCTGTTGAAGCCTGCAGGAGTCAAACAGACATCCATTCTCAGCACCAACTCAGGTGGATGATACACTCAGGCAACCAGAGTCTAGGCCAGTCTCTCTGGCTTCTGCCTGAACACACTCTCTTTACCCAGGCAGAGGCTGGATCTTTGCCTCTAGAGGCCAATCCCCTAGGTTTGAAATCCAAGGTTCACCCCTAGTTAGCTTGTGACCCTAGGTAGGCGATTTTTCTGTGCCTAGTTTTCCCCACACCAAGACAGACTCCAAAGACTATTATTAATCTGCAGGGTTTGGCACAGTAACTGTTCATAGAAAACTTTCAATAAACATCAGGTCTGATTACCTTACGGGCCCTGGACCAAAACAAACCTATTAAGTTGCTCTAATTATATGGTGAAAGACCCCAGTTTCTGGTTATAGTCTCAACACTGACACTAACCTCAGACAAGTTGGACTTCTTTTCGGTCCTGTTTTCCCAACCATCACACGATGGACTTCACGGATTAGACAAAAAACAAAACTCGGTGAACATTTATTGAGTGCTATCTTCCAGGTTCCTTCCCCAAAAGAGGACGTACAATTATTAATCAGGCACTGAGCACACTCACCCAGTGGTGAGGGACACTGAGGGATAAAGACTTGTTTCATTTAGCTCTGCTTTTAGCGATGGATGCTGGGCCAGAAGTGCATGTGAACAAAGCTGGATGATTCACGAGTTTGCCTTGTAATTACTGGCGATGCTTTTAAGTTACCCTTTCAAACTTGAGCATTTGCAGGGATTTGGTTCTGAAAATAAGCCCACTTCTCCTTTTTTTACTGCCGAGGTCACTGTGACTGAGAGAGGAGCCACATAAAGCAGGTCATGCCTCCTCTTCCCCTTTCGAGGAACCCTGACCCCCGGGAAACTACGCGACCAGGGAGGGGAGGGGGGTCCTGCTCTGGGGGTGCAGGGCGAAGCCGTTCCGACCGGCCAGTGCCTTTCAGCCTAACTGGAACCGAGAAACAGGAGGGGCTAAGCCGGAGCGTGGCAGTGCCGGCCTCGCCTCGTACAAGGGCATGCTCTGAGCGCCCACGGCCGCGCGCCCCAGACCTGAAGCGCCGCACCATCCAGCCCCGGGTTGGGGAGCGCTCCCGCTCCGGGAGGGTCAGCTTTGCGGAGACTAGGTCTGTCCCGCTCCACCCGGGGCTGCAGCCGGGCACCACCAAGCTGCGCCGGGGTACCGCCGCAGATCCGGGCCACCGAATATCGGAGAAAGCACACGGACAGTAACGCCGTCCGTCCCGGCCACCGGGTATCAGTGAAAGGGCACAGACCGCACGCGCACAGGGTCACGTGGGCGGGGCGGGCGCGTGCCCCCGCATCCACGAGAGGAGGCGGGGATGGGGGCGGGGCCGACAGCGCGGCCTCCCGTGAAGCCTCGCGCGGGGAAGGACCGGAACTCCGGGCGGGCGGCTTGTTGATAAAATGGCGGCAGGAGCTGCCTGGGCTTCTCGAGGAGGCGGTGGGGCCCACACCCGGAAGAAGGGTCTCTTTTCAGGCTAGTGCGGCGGCCGCTGCGGACCCGGAAGTCCGGGCCGGTTGCTGAATGAGGGGAGCCGGGCCCTCCCCGCGACAGTCCCCCCGCGCCCTCCGCCCCGACCCGGGCCCCGCCATGTCCTTCTTCCGGCGGAAAGGTAGCAGAGGGGGGCTCCGGCGGGGAGCCAGGCCGGGCCTCAGGGGCGGCGGTGGGGCAGGTGGGCCTGCACGGGCTTCCTCCCGGGCGGCGGCGGCGGCGCCCTCGGCCTCCGCGCAGACGCCCCCTGCGTGCCTCGCTTTGCTCCCGGACTCTGCAGGGAGGGAGAAGGTGGCTTCCTCGCGCGAGGTCAGGGGAATTGTCTCGCTGGTCCGAAAGTGTTTGCCGAAATTCATCCAAGTTAATGCCTGTTTGCGTAAAAAACAGCCTTCGCGTTTGTGTGTGTGTGTGTGTGTGTGTGTGTGTGTGTGTGTGTGTGTCTAAATTGTGAATCAAAAAAAAGGAAATTCCTTTAGTACCTTGTTAAGGAAGTCTCTGACTTTTCAGAATATTGAGGGTTTTATGTGTCAAAGCAACATGTGAAAATGTTTTCTTCAACTAGTGCTGTTTTCTAGATTCCTCCTTTTTTGGGGGGGAAGGGGATTCTGCACTTCCTAAAATAACATTACTTATTGCTAAAAGTTCCCTAATGAAAGAAACTAGTTCTTTTGATGACTTAGCAAGTCTACTGACTACTGGGACGCTCACTCTGTAAACTGCTTATATTTCTGATTTTCCGTTTTAATAGCTGCCCAGTTTTTAAGTAGAGGCAGCTTAATTTTGATCCTGGATAAAGTTGTTGTGTGTCATTAAAAATATATATGCAGAATGAATAAGTGTAGGTCATTTTGGATGATGGTGGTTCTTTGAATTCTTGTTATTTAAGAGAAAATGTACCAGAAAACACACACACACACACACAAACCAACAACAAAAAGCAACACTAAAACAGGAACGTGGATTCATATGTCTGCTCTGCTACTGCCTGTAACCTGGGACAGAAAAGTGTTAACCCACTTTTTTCTCTTCTCTCAACTGAGAATTAGATGATTGGTAAAGGCCCCATTCAGCTATGAATTCAAGAATTCCTTTTAAGTACACGGCCGGGCCGAGTTTTAGTAACTGATGTCATGGGGTGAGTGAATGAAGCTGTGATGAATGAATGCAGTGCTGAATGAAGGAAACCTGTAAAATGGTACAAGGAAGCTTTGTTGATAACATACCTTGGTATAGTTAAAAGCTCTAATTTGTTTGACAGTGTTTAGTTTTGTTTTTGAAGGGGAAAGAAAGCATTCTGTGTATAATGAGGCAAATTGCATGTTGCATAATAAGACTGTTGTCTCTATTCAACATTTGAATGTCTGCTGCTTGCCAGGCACTGTGCTAGGCCCTCACAATTAAGCCCTGAACAAGACAAAGTCCCTGCACCCATGGAACTTACTGTCTGCTGGGGCAGACGGACAAGAAATTTCTCTTTCTTATGTATGTGTGTTTACAAATTGATAACATATTACGACAGAGAGAACTGGAGAGAAGAAGCATATTTTGGTTTGAGGATAGAGAAAGGCCTCAGCAGGTGACCTTGAAACTCAGAGCTGAGGGATCTGTAGGAGGTCACAGAGGGTAGGGAAGAACACTTTAAGCACAGGGAATAGCATGTTCAAAGGTTGTGAGTCAAGAAAGAGTCTGGTGCCCTTCAAGAAAGGAAGGAAGGCCACTGTGCCTTGAGCTTAGACAGGTAGACAAGATTCAGAGCTTTGTAAGCCATAGTTGTTAGGTTTTATTCCAAGTGCAGAGATGATATTATTTAAACATTTTTAAAGAGAAGTGATTTGGTCTTATGTTATAAAAAGATCATTGTAGATGCTTTTTGCAGACTGAATGTGGCAAGAGTAGAAGCTGGAGATGCTTCTGTTTAGGGATCCCATCCAGTCTTTAAATACCACCTATATGCTGATGACTCCTGAAATTTACATCTCCAGCTTGAATTCTCTCTCCTGAATTAAGAATGGTATATCCAACTGTCGGTCCACTTTATACCTCTACCTAGTAGATATAGGTATATCTATTAATAGAAATGACAGACTAACACATGGATCTTTCACTTACGATATCTAAAATTTAACTCCAGATTTTTTGTCACCTCAATAAATTCCATTTCTGGCCTTTTAATTGTTCAGGCTAAAACTTGAGTATATTCTTGAGCTTCTCTTTCTCTCCTACTCTATATCTACATCAAATCTGTTAGATCTACCCCAGAACATATCCAAATTCAACCTTGTCTCGTTATCCCTGATCCCTGGTCTAGGCAGTCATCTCTGTTTAGATTGGGCAGTTAAGGAAGTCCTTAACATCTTCAAGGATGTCATTCAAATTTCAGCTTAAATGTTAAGAGGAAGCCGGTTTTATGAAAATCAAGAACGGAATTATTTTTCTGTAGGTTTCAGTTTGGTTTCCCTTCCCTCCTTGACCCCTATGGTATATTTTCAAATTGCATTATGCCACATCTCTTTTCAAATTTTTCCTGTGACTTCCTGTACTTGGCCCTCCTTTATTGAGGTCCCATTTCCTGTGTTCATCTCCTGCTTTCCTCTCTCATCACTGTTCCATTTATATTGACCTCTTTGTTGTAAAATACATTCCCACCTCAGGGCCTTTGCACTTACATTTTCTGTCTGGAAACCCCTTCCCACAGATACCCACTATTTGTTCCCTCGTTTCCTTCAGGTTTTTGATCATCAGGCATCTTCGTGAAGTTTTCTCTGTCCATCCTGCTTTTAACATTGCAGCCCCCAGCCCCTGCACTCCTATCCCCTTGCCCTACTTTCTCTACAGCATTTATCACCATCTGCTTTACTATGTGTTTTATGAAGATGGAAGCTGAGTTTTGTTCGTGGTTGTATTCCCAGGTTTAGGTCCAGTGCCTGGGATATAGTTAGGATTTTAGTAAATAATTTGTTGAATAAGTGAATAAAACAAAAATATCAGCTAGTAAAAAGTGCTGTGCTGGGAATTTAAACTGATGTGGGAGTAGATCACAGGATGACAATTTGTGTTCAGATAATAAAGGAAGGCTTGTCTGGGAAGATGGTATTTAGATTGAGATCTAAATGAGGAGAGAGAGCCAGCCTCACAAAAGACGAAAGGGACTGCATTGTAGCCGGAGAAAACTGGAAACACAAATGTCCTGAGGCAGGCATGAACTGGCTGTGTTTAAGGAACCAGAAAAAGGCTGGAACTTACTGGGAATAGGGTATGTTTTGGAGATGGAGCTAACATGACTTGGAGTGAGTGGAATTGTCTTTTGGCAGTTGTGAGTTGGTGACAACTCTCAGACATCCATGGGGTGTGTTGAGGAGGCAGTGGGATGTATACGGTTCTGTAGAGATCACCTAGAGAATGCCTGTAATATGTGAATTAGTTACGTTGAGAGGCTATAGCAGAGACACTGAAGTGTAATGGCTCAGACAAGAGAGATTTTTATTACTCTCTTGAGTGTGATAGTCATTGGGTGGCTTTGCTTCACAGTCATTCAGGGATCATTTTCTTCCCATTTTGTTACAGCTCCTTTCCTTAGGGTATGGTCTCTTCTATCAAAGCCATGTCATAGCCCCTTCTGTCTGTCCTCAGTCTTCTGACCCGTGGTAAGGAGGAAGGAGCAGCTTTAGCCAGAACGTGGCACATAGCCATTTCTAGTCATATTCTATTGGTGAGAATTTAGTCGTATGGTCATAGCTAACTGCAGAGGCTCCTAGGAAATGTAAAGTAACTAGCCAGTTATGTGCTAGGTTACAGTCCTCTTGCCAAGAAGAGGAGTGATCATGAATTCAGTGACCATGGTAGCATTTCCTGCCATACTGTAGACAAGAAGGGAGCCTAGGTGAGAGCTCTGGAGTTAATCCAGCTTTTAGAAGTGAGATTGAGAGGGGCGTCTGGGTGACTCAGTTGGTTGGGCATCCAACTTCAGCTCAGGTCATGATCTCACATTTTGTGGGTTTGAGCCCCGTGTCGGGCTCTCTGCTGACAGCTCGGAGCCTGGAACCTGCTTCGGATTCTGTGTGTCCCTCTCTCTCTGCCTTTCCTCTGCTTGCTTTCTCTCTCTCAAAATAAATAAACATTAAAAAGTTTTAAAAATGTTTAAAAAAGTGAAATTGAGGAACATGAGCCATTGACAAAGGAGAATCAAAAATAAAATGCCAGTCATATAGGAGTGCAATGTCATGGAAGCTAAAAGAAGATAATGTTTCAAAAAGAAGGGAGTATTGTGTTGAATGTCACTTGCAAGATCAAGTTAGAAATAGCTACTCAGTTTGTTAATGTGGAAGTAATTGGTCACTTTAAGAGTAGTATCAGTGGAATGGGTTGAGGGGAGCATGTGAAGTGTGGAAAGTAGCAAGAGTAAAACTAAAAAACACCTTTTCCAAGAAACTTTGCAGTGAAAAGGAACTAAAAGGGGCTTTTGGGTTAAGGGATTTTTTTTTTTTTTTTTTAAGATAAAAGATGTCAGAGCACGTTTATATGCTGATAGGAATGATCTGGTAGAGAGGAGAAAATGATAGAGAAGAGAGGTGTTAATTTGTGGGAGTAAAGTTCTTGGGAAGTCCTAAGGGATAAGATTAAAGCCTGACTATACCAAGATTTGGTTAGGGTACACTGCTGTTGGGAATTGTAATTGTAGGACCACTTGTATAAAGGTCAGAAACTTTCAAACAATGCTTTATATGGTTTATGGATACATAAATGTATTTAAAGAGTAAAAATATGGTTGGAAACAATAAATGTTCAATGTATGAAATTATTTCCATAGGGAGAGGGGGAATGAGATCAGGGAGAGACTTCAGTTGCACCTGCATGTTTTATTTCTTCTGAAAATTTTTCTGAAGCGAGTACAGCATAATGTTAAGATTTGAGAAGACTGAGTGTTGCTCAAACCTGAGTGTTATTCAAATTCTAGTATTGTCTCTGTTTTAGATGTTTCATTAAAAGAATATATAGAAACAAAAAGCATAGTCAAAATAAGGTGGCTGAAATAAACCTACAAAGATCAGTAGTCACGATAAATCTAAATAGACCAAATTCTTGCAAAAAGCTATATAGCTAAAAGATAAAGCAATTGGATAATAAACCAAAATCCAACCATAAACTCTTTACTGGAAACACAACTAAAGCATAAGAACATAGAAAAATTGAAAATAAATGGAAAGAAAAAGCAGACAGATGTTAACCAGAAGAAAGCTGTGTGCAGATGGCATACTTTAAAGCACAAAACATTATTAGGGCTAAAAAGGTCACTACATCATAGGATGAACACAGTACTAGGAAAATAAAATTCTGAACTGCTTTGTACCTATTATCAGTCTCAAAATACAGAAAGCAAAATATAGAAAATTACCAAGAGAAATCAACAAATTAATAGTCCTGAAGTTTTAAGAATGGTCTTCTTTATAAATCAAGAGTAGTAATCACAATAAAAAGAAATGGGCTGCCCCAGATGGTGAAGAAATGGTGATTTATAGACTGGATTCCTGCTGTATACTACTTAAATAAAAATAGGATCATGAGAAGGTTAAAAGTAAAAGGATGGGAAAATATATTAGAGATATAAGACAAAAAGAAAGCTAATATAGTCTTCACAGGAACACAGACACAAAAAAAGAAGGGAAATTTAAGTTTTGGGAAGGAGGGGAACAAAGGAATTCTAATTCCCAGATAACATGTTTACCTACATAGAAAATTGAAGAAAATCTACACACATACTATTAGAACTCATAAAAGAGTTTGGCTGGGTTTTTAAAATATATGCATTTATATGTAAGTATTTAAAATTCACTTGTATCACTGCATGCCAGTAAAAACAAAAGACTGAAATCTTTATGGAGTTTACAAAACCCAATTGGACAAGAATGGAGACCTAAATAAATGGAGAGGTATACTATGTTCATGGATAGAAATATAGTACTGGAAAGATTTGAACTCTCCCAAGTTAATCATTAAGTAAGTCAGTGCTGCTTTAAAAACTCTCATGGAGGTTTTAGGATCAAAACAAGTTAACCCTGTAATTAATATGGCAGATAGTTTTAAGAGAGAATAAGGTAGAGGACTTGGCCCTGCCAAAGTCTGATTATATGGTTAGGTAACTAAGACAATACAATTAAATGCTCAGAAACAGACCCATGTATGTGTGGGAACTTAGTATACAAAGAATTTCTGTTCATTTGGGAAAGGTTGGACTAATCAGTAAATGATGCTCATTATTCCTCTGGGAAAAGACAGTATTTTCTACCTCCTATCATACACACCAGGGGTCAGCAAACTTTCTATGAAAGACCAGATGGTAAATATATTTGCTAGGCTTTGCAGGCCATAGAGTCTCCTGTCTCATTCTTTCCTATCCTTGTAGCCATAGATAGTATGTAAATAAATGGACATGGCTATGCTAAAATAAAACTTTATATAAAAACCTAGGGGTGGGCCTGATTTGGCTCATGGGCTGTAGTTTCCCAGTCTCTGATAGATAAATTCCAGGTAGATAAGAACCCAGAACTTTAAAAAGCAAAACTTGAAACCATAGGAGACAATATAGGGGGGAAATCTGATTTTGGGGTAGGAAAAGATATCTTTTTTTTTTAATTTTTTAATGTTTTTTTATTTATTTTTGAGACAGAGACAGAGCATGAACGGGGGAGGGTCAGAGAGAGAGGAAGACACAGAATCCGAAGCAGGCTCCTGGCTCTGAGCTGTCAGCACAGAGCCTTACACGGGGCTCGAACTCATGACTGTGATATCATGACCTGAGCCAAAAGTCGGACGCTTAACCGACTGAGCCACCCAGGCGCCCAGGAAAAGATATCTTAAACAATAAGACAGGAAAATACAGTACACATAATGAAAATTGAGCTAATTAAAGTTTAAAACTTCCATGCAATAAAGTTTTATTTATTTGTTTATTTTTTACTTAAGTAATCTCTATACCCAACATGGGACTCAAACTCATGGTCCTGAGATAAAGATCATGTTCTTTCCACTGAGCCAGCCAGGTGCCCAAAGCTTCCATACAGTAAAATATACATAAGGTATTTGCAACACAAATGATTAGTATCCAGAATACTATGGCATTCCTACCAATAAGTAAAGGATGAAGGACATGAATAGGCAGCCCATAAAAGAGGAAACCTAAACAGCCAATAAACATGAAAGGTATCCCCTCAAAGGAAATCAAGGAAGTGAGTTCAAAACACCATCAAGTGACATTTGAAAAATTTATATAGCTACTTTCATTAAAAATACCCATCATCGGGGCGCCTGGGTGGCTCAGTCGGTTGAGCATCCGACTTCGGCTCAGGTCACGATCTCACGGCTTGTGAGTTCGAGCCCCGCGTCAGGCTCTGGGCTGATGGCTCAGAGCCTGGAGCCTGCTTCCGATTCTGTGTCTCCCTCTCTCTCTGCCCCTCCCCCATTCATGCTCTGTCTCTCTCTGTCTCAAAAATAAATAAACATTAAAAAAAAAAATTAAAAAAAAAATACCCATCATTGGTTACCCAACAGTTCCATTTCTAGTGTTTTATCCTAGAGAAATTCTTACCTATATACATTGGAAGACACATACTAGATTGTTGATCACATCGATGTTTGTGATCATGAACACTGGGAAATAAAACTTAAATGTTTATTAACAGGAAAATGGGTAAATAAAAGTGCATTTTAGGAATGAAGCAGCTAAAGTGAATGAACTAGAGCTACATGAATCTACTAGAATTGCATCAGTACGGACAAAAGTGAAATTATGGAATGGATACAAGTGTCAGATATGTATAGAAAAATACTGTTTATGTACTTTTAATTTTTTTAAGTTTATTTATTTTAAGAGAGACAGTGTGAGCGGGGAAGGCGCAGAGAGCAAGGGAGAGAGAGAATCCCAAGCAGGCTCCGAACTGTCAGCACAGAGCCCAGTGCAGGGCTTGAACTCATGAAATCGTGAGATCGTGAGATCATGGCCTGAGCTGAAACCCAACGTCAGGTGCTTAACCGACTGAGCCACCCAGGTGCCCCTATGCAATTTTTAAAGATGTACAGAATAATAGCATTTTTAAAAGTCATTTGTAGGAATAGTCTAAAAACATACAGGGCAGTAAACATCCAATTCAGGACCAATTTATCTCCGGGAAGGGAAGAAGGGCAATGGGATCAGGTAGTGGTTCATAGGATCCTTTAACTATACGTATAATATTTCAGGGGAGGGAATAGGTAAGTCAGACCTCTAATATTTGGCAAAGCTGGATTGTGTGTGTACTTTTATGTTTGAAATATTAACTAGGAGATTTGTAAGATGAGAATGTATTGAGGGTGATGGAAGTGGAACTGTGAAGATATATTTTGGTGGTAAAGTCAGTCGGTCTTAGAAGTGGTTTGGGTGTAGGAGGTAAGAGAGAGGCATGTTAAGAATGACTTCCAGGTTTTCGGCCCGAGAAACTGTGGTGATCGTGTCATTTGTGAGAGAAAAGACTGAGGTAGAATAGGTTTGGGAAAAGATGGTACGTTCCGTTTTGGACTAATGTTATTATGGAAGATGACAGGGAGATGGTTAAATTTAAGGTCAAAAAGGATTTAAACTAGAAATAGAAATAGAGGATTCACAACTTACGTTTGGTATTGAAAGCCTTAAGAATGGGTAAGCTCAGCCAGGAAATACGTATGTGTATATAGTGAAAAGAAAAGGTGCTCAGACCCTTTCCCTGAGAAACTCCCAGTGGGCACTTGGAGAAGTTGGCAAGGTGGTAAACTGAGAAGGAGCAGCTGGAAAACCAGGAGAGTGGAGTGCTATGGAAGCCAAGACAAGTTCACGTTTCAAGTGGGAGATGTACTCAGTTGGCAAATGCCGTGGTGAGGGCTGCAACCCAGTCCCTTCTACTGCATTTCCTTGTTTGATCTTCCTAAGAGTAGTGATCAGTACCTGCAGTGATCTTATATTTGTCCGTGTTGGTCTCCACATTCATGCATGTAGACTTCTTGAAGGCAGGACTGCTCTTTTCTGAGCCAGGAGAGTATCTAGCACATTCGAGGCACTCAAATAACTTGTTGACGGATTGATTTATCAGATACCGCGGGAGCTAGTTATTTCCTGCTACTGGTGTTTAGTGTTTAAGAGCACAAGTAGAGAGATGGTCACATTTTGAGATTTCTTATTTTGATTGGCTTTTCGTGGTGAAGTTAAAGAAAATTTAATGTTGAAAAAAAATAGAAGAAAAGTAAGAAAGGTTAAAAATAGTCTTAGGTTAGATCCTGTAAGAGTTCACACTTTGCTTAAGCCGCCATGTACCTTCCTTTCTTGGATATTATATTACTAGCATACTTGCAGTACAATTTCTACTGTTTTCTGTAATGGAGAAGAAACTATATAGCTTTTTAAGAGAAATTGTTGGGCCTTGATTGAGTTTTAGAAGTTTAGAAGGTAAGTTTAGAATGTTTGTATTGGATACTGTGAGGGTAATACACAAGAAGTAAGATAGAAGATACAAAGAACTCTTTTCCTCAGGATGTATCTAGTAGTGGGCATCTTTTTTCAACGTTTATTTATTTTTGGGACAGAGAGACAGAGCATGAACAGGCGAGGGGCAGAGAGATAGGGAGACACAGAATCAGAAACAGGCTCCAGGCTCTGAGCCATCAGCCCAGAGCCCGACGCGGGGCTCGAACTCACGGACCGCGAGATCGTGACCTGGCTGAAGTCGGACGCTTAACCGACTGCGCCACCCAGGCGCCTCTAGGCATCTTTTAATAATATTAGTTAACATCCTAAATTTACTGTGTGCCTGTTACTCTCCTACACCCTTTACAAATATTTATTTTTTTCACCCACGACCCTCTAAGATAGGTGTTATTACTGACCTAATTTTATACATCAAGGAAATTGAGACCCAGAGAAGTAACTTGTCCAGGATCACATGGCTGTGTAATAAGTGGCAAGCTAGAATTGGAACCCAGGTGTTCTGCATTGTCTCTCCGTAAGCACACTCCGTGCTTGTGCTCTTGGATGAATGAATGATGTTCAAAGGTCACTTCCTTAGAGAAACTTCCCCCGACAATTGTCCTGCCCGGTCTCCCTCCCAAGGCACTTATTCTATTATTGTATTGTATTGTATTGTATTTGAATATTCATCTGTGAGAATAAAGCTTGTCTAATTTTTACAGCATATAGAATGGATCTTTTCGACTGTAAAAGTTGCTCACGATGCTCTTTTATCTTCTAGTGAAAGGCAAAGAACAAGAGAAGACCTCAGATGGCAAGTCAATTAAAGGTGAGTTCCACGTCATTCCATTGTATTAAAAAGTGATGGGGCGCCTGGGTGGCGCAGTCGGTTGGGCGTCCGACTTCAGCCAGGTCACGATCTCGCGGTCCGTGAGTTCGAGCCCCGCGTCGGGCTCTGGGCTGATGGCTCAGAGCCTGGAGCCTGTTTCCGATTCTGTGTCTCCCCCTCTCTCTGCCCCCCCCCCGATCAAACCCTCTTTCTCCCTTTCCCCAAAAAAAAAAAAAAATTTTTAAAAAAAAAATTAAAAAAAAAAAAAAAGTGATGTGTTCTGCATTTATAGGCTATTGAATCCTGGTATCTTCCCCCTTCTTTCGCCATTATTCGTCTCTGTCTTCTTTTAGAATTAGGGTTGTAACTTACTTCCTTGTTCAGCCTATATACTTACTAGCACATGATAGGCTTTTTACTAAGCGCTTGTTGGCTGTCCTAGTGATACAGTAAACCAGTCCTTATTAATCACCCATTTGATTGTTCCTAAAAGCAATTAGTTGTCTTTCTATTAAAAAAACAAGGGGCGCCTGGGTGGCTCAGTCGGTTGAGCGTCCGACTTCAGCCAGGTCACGATCTCGTGGTCCGTGAGTTCGAGCCCCGCGTCAGGCTCTGGGCGGATGGCTCAGAGCCTGGAGCCTGCTTCCGATTCTGTGTCTCCCTCTCTCTCTGCCCCTCCCCCGTTCATGCTCTGTCTCTCTCTGTCCCAAAAATAAATAAACGTTAAAAAAAAAAAATTAAAAAAAAACAAAAAGCGAAAAATACTCTGAACCGAGCTGACAGCTAAGTGAAAGAACTACCACTTCTAAGGCTTGGTTTTCCAGAAGTGTGGATGATCACAGCTTGAACTTCTCTGTTACTTTGGATGAATGGTCTTAAAATTTATTCAGAGTACTTTATTGTAGTCAATATATTGCCCTTATTTATAGGTTAGAGCATGCTTTTTTAGGTTGTGATCCCTACTATAGTTTTGACTGATTTCATCATGTCCATGTACAAAGATTGGAATGGAAGATTATGATGGAAATTGTTTCTATAGCTGTTACATGTAAGTTTCTTCAAGAAAATTTATTTACATGAAATCTGTAGATTGCTGCTTAGATTTTTCTTTCAAATGTTTGTTATGTAGCTAGCAGTATTAACTGTATATGATCAATTTGCCAGAGAGACTGATTATAACTTAAGAGATTTATAAAATTAGGGGAAAACTAGGGTAGCTTGCAGTCTTATTTTCTGCTTATTTCTGATAATTTAAAGCCAGTTGGATTCCACATTGGTTCATACTGCCCTCTTCAAGCAAAATTTGATTGGCTTCAAGCCCTTAGCAAGCAGTGTGTGTGAAGACAGGATCTGATTGTAGAAGGAACAGACTTTGATGTCTCAGGCACACAGATCTTCTACTCTAAACTCTGCTACTAACAGTATGACCTTGGGAAGTGATGTAACCTTTTTCGGTTCTTTGTTGCAGAATGAGCGAACTGGCCTGCCTCACTTTCTAAGTCTATACGAGGCTAAAAAGTTCCATGTTCATACTCTGACAATATATAATCTGTGCTTACCTGACTTACCTTGGAATAATACAGAAGCAAGACAGGAAACAGGCCCTCACGAAGTTAGCAGTCTGATTAGAACTTAGATGCAGAATAGTAGCAAATACCCCAACATACTAATAACTACCATTTCTTGAGCACCTGTTCTCTTCTAGGCATTAGCCAAAAAACTGCGGCTGTAACAGTGAACAAAAAGGACTTGGATCCTGTAGTCCTTGAACTTATAGATTGGTAGGGGAGAGGCATGTTAATCAGGTGATTCCACAGATGGCATGGGCTAGAATCTGTAGTGATGGAAATAAAGTGATCTGGATAGATCAGTTTAGAGCTAAAATGGATAGAACTTTGTTACTGAATAAATAAGAGATGTAAGGGAAAGGGAGGTTTAAGGTTGACACCTACTTTTCTGGTTTGTCCAACAGTGAGACTGGTGGAGAACCAGGTTGGGAAATTATATGTTCAGTTTTGGCATGTTGGGTGGGAGATACTTTGCAGACATTTACATATATTTTATGCACACAGTAATTCTAGAGTCTGAGTTCCCATCCAGAGGTGAAAGTGATTTTCTAGAGTCTGGCAGACCAAAGTTGAAATCCGGCATGTTGAAACAAATGACTCTTTACCATCTCGTTGACTTCTGGCAAAGTATTTAACTTTTGTCTGTGTCCACATCTCCAAAATGGGGAAAATACTGGTCCTGCAAAATTGTTGTGAGAAATAATGAAATAACGTACCCCCAAAAACGTCTGTGAAGCAACCCGTACTGCATTGGTAGCTCTTGTTTTCTAGTTTTAGCAGGAGAGGCCCTCAATATGTTGACTTCGTTAAATGAAGTGCTGTGAGGAGTTCAGAGGAATTTGAGATCAGCAAATGGTTTCTGGAGTGTAGGGAAGACTATAGAAATGGGACTTAACGTATCTAAAAGTTGAAGAAGAAGGATTTGAATGAAAGAGGCGATTTTGTCTCTTTTTCTCCTACCAGCGCAGCTTCTTGTTTCTTTGGGTATATGTTGGGCAGAGGGACCTTCATCCAGACAAGTAAAGATACTTTTACAGAAGAGTGATATCCATCATGAGGGTCATAAAGACCAGAAAAGAGAGTTGAGACAGAAAAATAGGGAGCCTGCAGGCTATTGAACAGGATGTTGATGCTTTACATACAGTATTTATGAAAGGTTAGTTTGAAAGCGTTTTGTAGAAGGAGATCCTAGAAGTTCTTTTACTGTAATGCAGAAAGGCCTATATTAAAGATGTGGTGTTGATAATAAACAGACAAGTAGATGTTTAAAGATCTTGAAGGAAAAGTCAACAGATCTTGGCAGGTAAACACATAGAGCGAAAAAGAATGGGTCCAAGATTTTGAGCTTTGGAGACTTGCAGATTGAACAGAGACAGGGAAATTGAGTAGGAGATTTAGTTTGGAAGAAGATGCAGTAAGTTTGATATTTGGACAAATTGGTCTTGATATGGTAAAGTCGAAGTGAGAATAGCTAGTAGTAAGTTGTTACAGGATCAAAGCCCAGATCAAAGGACAGGTCTCAGATACAGGTCAGGGGTTCTCAACTGGAGTTCTAGTTCCACACAGGTACAATCTAGGAGCTGTTGCTGGAGGTCCAGGGCATGAGTGAGACTCTCCCCTTGAATCCGCCAGTTACTAGTAACTCTCTTTTTAAATCTCTTTTAGATATCTATTTAGGTTTTAGATACTTATTTTATTTAGAGATTTGTTTTACAGGTGTATCAGGGTCCTCACTTAAGTTTATTTGGGGGGAAAGAAAGAGCGTGTTTACGGTTTAAAAAAATGTTTGAAAAAGATTGCTGTAGCAATAATTTGAGGTTTGAGAATAAATGTTGTTTCTAGCAGGAAGAATAGAAGAACAGAGAACCTCAGGAAGAGGGGGTCCTGAGGAGTCATGGAAGGAGATCATATCTGACACAGTGGACTAATAAATGTGTTCTAAGGGCTTGAAAGGGAGGCACAGATAAAAAAGATATTTTCTGTAGAAAAGTAAATTAAGGAGCACATAGTACCATGGAAACCAAAGGAAGGTAGACTATCTGGAAGCAACATCTAAAATAAGGGGCGCCTGGTGGCTCAGTCAGTAAAGTGTCCGACATCGGCTCAAGTCATGATTTCACCGTTTGTGAGTTCGAGCTCTGTGTCAGGCTCTGTGCTGACAGCTCAGAGTCTGGAGCCTGCTTCAGATTCTGTGTCTCTCTCTGTCTCTGCTCCTCCCCTGCTTATGTCCCGTCTCTCTGTCTCTCTCTCTGTCTCTCTCTTCCTCAGAAATAAAATAAACATTAAAAAATAATAATAAGTCAATAGTTCTAATAAGAAAGAGGAGAAATAAATAAATTAATAGCATTTTGTATCATTATATACATCTAATAAGGAAACCATTAATCTTACCCGTTCTTACAGAATGTTATTTGTAGTTTGTTATCTATACAAAAAATCATTATTGCTTATAAACTTGCTAAAATGATTTTGCTCTCTTCAATTTATTGTGAAAGCAAAACAAAAAACAAGACTTGATTCTAAAACTGAAAAAAATCTCTTGAAGACAACTCCATTTTGTAATTCTCCCAACTCTTGTTGAATGACTGGTAAATATAGGTACCCGACACATAGGTATGGACATTCATGTTCTTACCTGCTTTATCCTATTTATCAAAATGTCTCGAAGAGTAAGAGAGTGAATTACAGTATGCTGTACTCTTCATAAGAAATGTTACCTGGTATTGCTCAGAATCTGTGGGAAGTGTTTGCTGAGATTGAGGAGTGCTTATCTGTTGGCAGTGTAGTAAAATAAATAGTGTTGGTGGCTACAAGTTTAGTTATCTAAGAGTATTTATCTTGAGGGTGTGGGGTATGGAATGCTAGGTGACCTGTATCTCTTCTATCCTTCTCGCTATAGCAATGTGCTAAACCAAAACTTCTTCAAAACCTTGAATAAGAGTCATTGATATTTGGGGGGATAGCTAGAATTTTGATCCAGCCGTGTAGCAACAAGGTCACAGGATTACTTTGACAGTATTATAATATTGAGTTGATTATTTCCTATTAATAAATAGGTGACTAGTCTCTTTATTCTGACGTCAATAGGATCTTTCTTCAGACTACTAAAGAAAGTATATTTTGTGAATAGAAAAATTGTTTTTTAATGTTTATTTATTTTTGAGAGAGAGAGAGAGAGAGAGAGAGACAGAGCGCAAGTAGGGGATGGGCAGAGTGAGAAGGAGACATAGAATCTGAAGCAGGCTCCAGGCTCTGAACTGTCAACACAGAGCCCGACGCGGGGCTCAAACTCATGAACCACAAGATCATGCCCAGAGCCAAAGTCAGATGCTTACCTAAGCCACCCAGGTGCCCCTATTTGTGAATTTTTTAAGTGTGCTTTATGTTTAAGCAGCTTGAAATGTGATTAGAAATGTTTTTTATTAAATAGAGAAATTTGTTACCCAATTAAAAAGTAAAATAAGGGGCGCCTGGCTGGCTTAGTCATTAGAACATGTCACTCTTGATCTCAGGGTCATGAGTTCAAGCCCCATGTTGGGTGTGGAGCCTACTTAAAAAAAAATGAGAATTAAAAAGTAAAAGTAATATAAGCGTTCTGAAGAGTATTTTCTGGTTTCCCCCCTATTTTGTTTTAGTTTTTTGTTCTTTGGACAAAAAAGGATTAAGGAATTGAAAAGGGTCCATATATCAATGTTTCTTGGCTTTGGCACTTTCTATCATCAGAAGTTCTCAAAGCTCTCTGTTTTCAGTTTCGTTTTTAGCACAATATTTTGAGAGTTTTAAATAATAATAGGACATTTCCTTCCAGTTTTCTGCCCCTTGATTGATTTACCTTTCCCCTAAGTATTTTTGAGTGCATTCTTGAGAGGTGTTACAAAATTTAATTTTTAAGGTTCTCTTAAAGCCCTTTTATGAGACAGTTTTAGAGGATCAAATTGCGTTTAACTTTTAACCATTTGTTTTTGAAAAATTACAGCTTCAATATCTGTACATTCCCCACAAAAGAGCACTAAAAATCATGCCTTGCTGGAGGCAGCAGGACCAAGTCATGTTGCAATCAATGCCATTTCTGCCAACATGGACTCCTTCTCAAGTAGCAGGACAGCAACACTTAAGAAGCAGCCAAGCCACATGGAGGCTGCTCATTTTGGTGACCTGGGTAAGTGACTCACTTTTTGTTAACTTCCAATAGAAGGAAGGATTTGAGTGTAACATGTGAAACTCTTGCTGGAGGATACTGGAATTACAATTGGAACAGGCTTTGAAAAAACATATTTAAAATAACAGCTATAAGTATAATGAATGGCACTCTATTGTGTTCCTGTAAGTATAAAATGTGAAGCATTCTCAGTAGAAAAATCGGCCATTTTCAGAAGAAATATATTTGGCTACTAATTATATGAAAAAGATGCCTCACTTCATGCATACTCAGGGAAATGCAAATTTAAATAAGTTTCCCCCAACACATGAGCAGATATTTTTAAAGTTTGATAATTTGAATGTTAATGTAGATGAAGAGAAATGGCCACTCCTATTTAGTGGAAGTATAAATTGATGAAAATTTTTTGGAAGGCAGTTTGGAAGTATTTATCAAAATATAAAATATAAGATCTAGCCCTCAGATATATTTACATATATGCAAAGAGATGTATATCCAAGTATGTGTGTGTTGTTTGTGATAGCAAAAAAGCGAGGAACAAGGTAAATATCTGTTAATGAAGAAGCAGTCAAGTTGTGATATACCTGTATTTGAAATAGTGGGTAGCCATTTAAAAATCTGAAGATAACATAGAGAAATATCTAAGGTGAAAGTTAAAATTTTTTTTTTTAACGTTTATTTTTGAGACAGAGAGAGACAGAGCATGAACGGGGGAGGGGCAGAGAGAGAGGGAGACACAGAATCGGAAACAGGCTCCAGGCTCTGAGCCATCAGCCCAGAGCCTGACGCGGGGCTCGAACTCACGGACCGTGAGATCGTGACCTGAGCTGAAGTCGGATGCTTAACTGACTGAGCCACCCCGGCGCCCCTAAGGTGAAAGTTTAAAAAGCAGGTCGCATAACTGTGTGTAGTAGGATCCCTATTATGTTAAAATAGCTTCTCTTTCTCCCTTGTCCCCCACCCCTAAAGATAAGGAGATTGATGTTTTCTGAATTTTTGTCACCCAGATTTCTGCACTTATAAAAATTGCATATCATGGTATCATAAATTGAAAAAACAATCCCATGAATAAATTGATGTCTAATAAAATTAATCCCTCTTTTGCCATCTTCACTTAACATTAGTGTTTATTCACAGGTGCCAAAGTATTTATGATGGGTCACACTCAGCAGTACATTGCAAACAACATTTGTATTGGTCACAAAATAAAATTGTAAGTTTTACTGGATTACTCCTGTGTTGCTGGTGAGAATGTGAAATGGTACAGCCACTCTGGAAAACAGATTGGCAGTTTCTTATAAAGCTGAATAGGCAGTTACCATATGACCCATCAGTTTCACTCAGCATTTATCCCAGAGAAGTGGAAACTTACATTCACATAAAAAACCTATATACCAATGTTCATAGTAGCTTAAAAACCAAAAACTGACTGTCTTTCCACAGGTGAGTGAATGTGGTTGAATAAACTGATACATCCATGCCACAGAATACTACTCAGCAATAAAAAAGAGCAGACTATTGATATACCTAACAACTTGGATGAATCTCAGGGGAGTTAGGCTGAGCGTTAAAAGCCAGTCCCAAAATGTTATATTTGTGTAGTATGATTCCATCTGTATAATATTCTTTTTATAAATGATTTTTAAATATTTACTTTTGAGAGAGCGTGTGTGCGTAAGTGGGCAGGGGCAGAGGCGGGGGCAGAGGATCTGACTGAACCACCCAGGCGCCTCTGTATAATATTCTTGAAACGACAAAATTAGAGAAATGAAGAACACGGTAGTGTTTGCCAGAGGTTAGGGACAGAGGAGGTGGTTATAAAAGGCCATATGAGGGATCCATGTAGCATTGGAACTGTTGAGTATCTTGGTGGTTACATGTGATAAAATTGCACAGAACAAAGTACATGAGTGAGTACAGGTAAAATGGGAAATCTGAGTAAGATTGGTGGATTGTATCAATGTCAGTACCTTGGTGGGATACTGTACTGTAGTTTTGTAAGATGTTACCATAGGGGAACCTGGGTAAGGGGTACATGGGATCTCTATATTGTGTCTTACACTTTTTTTTTTGAATTTACCATTATCTCAAAATTGAAAGTTTAATTTAGGGGTGCCTGGGTGGCTCAGTCGGTTGAGTGTCCGACGTCAGCTCAGGTTATGAGCTCACGGTTTGTGAGTTCGAGCCCTGCATTGGTCTCTGTGCTGACAGCACAGAGCCTGGAGCCTGCTTTGGATTCTTTGTCTCCTCCTCTCTCTGACCCACTCCCGCACCCGCTCTGTCTCTCTCTCTCTCTCTCTCTCAAAAATAAGCAAACATTAAAAATTTTTTTAGAAGTTTAATTTAAAAAATTGTAATTCTAGGGGTACCTGCATGGCTCCAACTCTTGGTTTCAGCTCAAGTCATGATCTCACTGTTGAGTTCGAGCCCCGCATTGGGCTCTGTGCTGACAGCACGGAGCCTGCTTGGGATTCTCTCTCCCTCACTCTGCCCCTCCCCTGCTCTCTCTCTCAAAATAAAGTAAATAAACTTAAAAAAAATAAAATATTGTAAGTCTTGTAAAGGGTCAGGATTTTCTGAAGTTCGTGAAAGTGATGTTGACCAAGATGCCCTAGTTAACATTGACAATGAGACAGCCAGCAAGGATGATCCGCAGAGAGATTCAAAAGAAAATGATTTGAGTATCAAAGGATGAAGAAAAGCCCTTTTGAAAAATTGATGAAGCCCTTGTTAATTTTATGAAAATGAACCTCAATGTGCCACTGCTGTGAATGTAAAAAATGTTTCTAAATTTTTTGTTTAATAACTAGTTTGTGGTTAGAATCATAACCTAAATTTAGTCTAATGTAAAATGAACATATTTTTATTAAGTTTTATTTAATTTTATTTTTCTAGCTAATCTCCAAGAACTGTTCTTTATTCTGTTGTAATCAGTGCTGAGAGTTGGTAACATTTTTCTAGCTATATCCACACATCCACAATTTTCCTCAGGAAAAGTTCCTAGAAGTGGAGTTACTAGATTGAAAATCCTGGAGATTTCTAAAGCTTTGCTGTCTGTTACTGAGTGCTCCTTCAAAAAGCTTTTCCCATCTTTTCTTCTCATCATCAGTGGGTGACAGTGTTGGCCTATTTTTTCTTTGCCTTTGTTAATTGTTACTTTTTGAAACAACATCTTCCAGTTTGACAGACAAAAATGTGACCTTGTATTAATTTGCTTTTCTGGGATTTTTAACTAGATTGAATATATTTTCATATTTTTATTGGCCTTTTTTCCTTTCTCTGGGACTAGTATCATAAGATTTTTTTTTTTTTTTTTTAAGAATTTACATGGTCTGAACTGCCATTAAAAGAGATAATACTTGAGTTACAGAGAGCTTTTTGATGGATTAAATAAGTTTTGGACAGTTGTTTCTTTGCTTGTTTAGAAGCCAGAACTATAGAGTTTTTAGTTCTTTATTCATTTAAATTGCTAGGGAAGTAAACTTTATTCAAGAATTCTGGTACCACTGATGCTAAAAGTGACTGACTTACCTGTCAATCTTAAATTATTTGTTACTGAGCTGCTAATCTTTTGCTTCTTTTAGGCAGATCTTGTCTGGACTACCAGACTCAAGAGACCAAATCCAGTCTTTCAAAGACTCTTGAACAAGTCTTACATGACACAGTTGTCCTCCCTTATTTCATTCAATTCATGGAACTTCGGAGAATGGAGCATTTGGTTAAATTTTGGTTAGAGGCTGAAAGTTTTCACTCTACGACTTGGTCTCGAATAAGAGCACACAGTCTGAACACAGTGAAGCAGAGCTCATTGGCCGAACCTGTCTCTCCATCTAAAAAGCACGAAACTACAACGTCTTTTATAACTGAGTCTCTTGACAAGAGATTGGAGGATTCTTGCTCAGCCCAGTTGCTTATGACTCAATCAGAAGGAATTGACGTGAATAACAGAACTAGCAACATTCAGAATCACTTGCTGCTTTCCCGGGAATGTGACAGTGCCCATTCTCTCCATCTTGAAATGGCCAGAACAGGAACTCATCAACTTTCCATGGAAACCCAAGAATCCTCCTCCAGACTTCTAGTAGCCAGTAGAAATAGTCCCTCTTCACCACTAAAGGACTTATCAGGAAAATTAATGAAAAGTAAGTATGTGATTTTCTTGTCTCTCTTTATCCTGTTTGGTTTGTTTGTTTAATCAGTTTACAAAGTAGAACTTGAGGGGAATAGAAGGGTTGGAATCGTTTTCTGATTGATTGATTGATTGATTGATTTAAATCCAGGTTAGTTAACATATAATGTAATAATGAGTTCAGGAATAGAATTTAGTGATTCATCACTTACATGTAACACCCAATGCTCATCCCAATAAGTGCCCTCCTTAATGCCCGTTGCCCACTTAGCCCATTCCCCCACCCATCAGCAGCCCTCAGTTTGTTCTCTGTATTTAAGTGTCTCATGGTTTGTCTCTTTCTGTCTTGTCTTATATTTGCTTCCCTTCCCCTCTGTTCATCTGTTTTGTTTCTTAAATTCCATTATGTGAGTGAAATCATATATTTGTCTTTCTCTGACTGACTTATTTCACTTAGCATAATACACTCTGGTTCCATACATGTTGTCACAAATGGCAAGATTTCATTCTTTTTGATTGCCGAGTGATACTCCATTGTATATATATATATATACCACATCTTCTTTATCCATTTATCAGTTGATGGACATTTGGGCTCTTGCCATACTTTGTTGTCAATGGTGCTGCTATAATCATTGGGGTGCATGTGCCCCCTCGAATCAGCATTTTTGTATCCTTTGGATAAATACCTAGTACTGCAATTGCTGGGTCATAGGGTAGTTGTATTTTTAATTTTTTGAGGAACTTCCATACTGTTTTCCAGAGTGGCTGCACCAGTTTGCATTCCTACCAGCAGTGCAAAAGAGTTTCTCTTTCTCTGCATCCTCACTGACATCTGTTGTTGCCTGAGTTAATTTTAGTCATTCTGATAGGTATGAGGTGGTATCTCATTGTGGTATTGATTTGTATTTCCCTGATACTGAGTGATATTGAGCATCTTTTCATGTGTCTGTTAGCCATCTGGATGTCTTGTTTGGAAAACTGTCTATTCGTATCTTTTGCCCATTTCTTCACTGGATTATTTGTTTTTTGGGCATGCTGAGTTTGATAAATTCTTTATAGACTTTTGGATATTAACCCTTTATCTGAGATGTCATTTGCAAATATTCTTTCCCATTCCATTGGTTACCTTTTAGTTTTGCTGATTGTTTCCTTTGCTGTGCAGAAGCTTTTTATCTTGATGAGGTCCCAGTAGTTCATTTCTGCTTTTGTTTTCCTTGCCTCTGGAGATGTGTCAAGTAAGAAGTTGCTGCAGCTGAGGCCAAAGAAGTTGTTGTCTGTTTTCTCTAGGATTTTGATGACTTCCTGTCTTATGTTTAGGTCTTTCATCCATTTTGAGTTTATTTTTGTGTATGGTGTAAGAAAATGATCCAGGGTCATTCTTCTGCTCGTCGCTGTCCAGTTTTCCCAACACCATTTGCTAAAGAGACTGTCTTTTTTCCATTGGATAATCTTTCCTGTCAAAGATTAGTTGGCCACATATTTGTGGGTCCATTCTGGGTTCTCTGTTCTGTTCCATTGATCTATGTGTCTGTTTTTGTGCCAGTACCATATGATCTTGACGATTACAGCTTTGTAATACAGCTTGGAGTCCGGGCTTGTGATGCCTCCAGCTTTGGTTTTCTTTTTCAGGATTACTTTGGCTATTCAGGGTCTCTTCTGGTTTCATACAAATTTTAGGATTGCTTGTTCTAGGTCTGTGAAGAATGCTGGTGTTGCTCTGATAGGGATTGCATTGAATGTGTAGATTGCTTTGGGTAGTAATTGGCATTTTAACAATATTTGTTCTTCCAATCCATGAGCATGGAATGTTTTTCCATTTTTTTGTGTGTCTTCTTCAGTTTCTTTTCATAAGCTTTTTATAGTTTTCAGTGTGTAGATTTTTCACATTTTTGGCTAGGTTTATTCCTAGGTATTTTATGGGTTTTGGTGCAATGGTAAATGGGATTGATTCCTCTTTCTGCTGGTTCATTATTAGTGTGTGTATAGAAATGCAACTGATTTCTGTACATTGATTTTATATTCTGTGACTTTGCTGAGTTCGTGTATCAGTTCCAGCAGTTTTTTGGTGAAGTCTTTTGGGTTTTCCACATAGAATATCATGTTGTCTGCGAAGAGTGAACATTGACTTCCTCCTTGCTGATTTGGATGCCTTTGATTTCTTTTTGTTGTCTGATTGCTGAGGCTAGGACTAGAAAAGGTTTCTTTTCTCTTCACACCCACTTGCAGATTTGGAAGGATTTGGATGGAGAGTGTCCTGAGTAGGCTTGGCATATAAAAAAGGAACAGCAGGGATACCTACAGGATTGGATCCTCTAAGAAGGATATTCTCAGAATTAACCAGTGAGGAAGGGTTAAGTGTCCTGCCTTTCCCTTCCACAGAGTTTGAAATCAAATCATTAACCCAGAAATGCTTATTTCATCCTCATCTTATTCTTAATTTACTACCATTTTTTTTTCCTAATATTTTTTCAACGTTTTTATTTATTTTTGGGACAGAGAGAGACAGAGCATGAACGGGGGAGGGGCAGAGAGAGAGGGAGACACAGAATCGGAAACAGGCTCCAGGCTCCGAGCCATCAGCCCAGAGCCCGATGCAGGGCTCGAACTCACGGACCGCGAGATCGTGACCTGGCTGAAGTCGGACGCTTAACCGACTGCGCCACCCAGGCGCCCCAATTTACTACCATTTTAATGAACTTTATAGATGCGGTTATTTGTTAATTGCCAACCGGTGACCTCTGTTGGGTTCTGTGCCAAGTGCTGCCCTTGAATTCCACTTAACTCCAACACCTGTATGAGATTGCCATCCTTAGCCTGTTTTACACATGAGAAAATCATGACTTAGGAAAGTAAAGGAACTTGCCTCGGGTTATAGAATGAGGGGAGGGGAGAGGGTGGAGCTAAAGTTAAAGTCCAGGCATTTCAACAATAGCACCTCTTTCTTGATTTCTTCTCTGTCCATTTGGGAGTTACACCCTCTGAATTTTTCAGCTGTTACCTTCTAGAATTCTGATTAGACAGCCTCCAAGTTTTTCCTCTTTTTTTTTATCTTATCTGTTCTTTGTTTCTTACAGGGCTAGGTGATTTCTTTCTTGGCTTTTCTTTGTTTGCTTTTTCTTTTTTTTTTTCCCCCCTCTAGTAAGACTTTATTTTTTCTGAGCAGTTTAAGGTTCACAGCAAAATTGAGGGGAAGGTACAGAGATTTCCCATATACCCTTGCCCCACACATACAGAGGCCTCTCCCATCATCCACGTCCCCCACTAGAGTGGAACATTTATTGCAGTTGATGAACCTACCTGGGTACCTTATAGTCACTCAAAGTCCATAGTTTACATTAGGGTTCACTTTTGGTGTTGTTCATTCTTACAGGTTTGAACAAATGTATAATGACATGTATCCATCATTTATGGTGTTAGAGTATTTTCACTGTCCTAAAAAATCCTCCGTACTCTGTCTATTCATCTCTTCCTACCTGCTTATCCCTGACAACCACTAATCTTTTTACTGTCTCCATAGTTTTGCCTTTTCCAGAATATCCTAGAGTTGAAATCTATAGTAGGTAACTTTTCCACATTGGTGGTGTTTTCTTCAGATCTGTTTTTTATTTAGTTCATTGATTGTCTCAATATGGGTCTGTCTAATCTGCTGTTGAATAATTTTTTAATGTTATTCTTATTTAAAAGTTAACTGAATTTTTTATTTCTAGAAAAAAATTTTACAATTCAAATTTGCCTCATCATTTTTTAGTTTCTTCTTCCTTTATCCCTTCATCCCACTCTTGAGCCCATTTTCTATTTAAATTTATTAAATATATATTCATCATCTGATAATTCCAATAGCTGTAGTTTTTGTGGATCTGATTCAGTATTTGTTTCTTCAGATTTACACTCTTGGTAGTTTGTGATTTTAGTGGTTTTGACTGTGAACATAGGTTTTTGGATTTTTGTCTGTGGGAATTGAGAAATCTATTTAAATGGGCTTATTTCAGAGTATGTCTACATTTGCATTTGTCCTGCATCTGGGGCCAGCTTCAGTACCATCCATTAGTTTTAGTTACCACTTAAAACTAAAATTTCTACCACTTAAAACCCAAATTCTACCCTATTTGGGTCCTGGGCAACTGCTCTTGAAAAGGCACACTCAAGTCTCTTGACATTGGTGGTTTTCCCAGGTGAATGCCCTTCCCCTCTGTACTTATGCCCATCTTGATTTGCACTGGCTCCTGCAGCTCCACAGTTCTTCATCTGCAATTTAGAAATCCAGAAAGCTTTGACTATCCCAGGTTATTTTTTAAAAGGACGAAACTTGACCTGGACTGGTATGAACTTACTGCAGAAACATAGATGTGTTTGATTATGTGGTGTTGTCCCACATGCTGCTAGAGGATTAACCTGGTTTCTATAAACACAGTGCATTACCTCTATAAAAACTGCCCAGATTCTGAATTCTAAAATATTACTGGCCCCACAGTTTTCAGATTAAGGAATTGCTTGTCCTTGTTTTCTTCCTCTCACTGTTTCCCTTGCTTTACCACGAACTCTGATATACTTTTTTTTTTTTTTTTAATTTTTTTTTTTCAACGTTTATTTATTTTTGGGACAGAAAGAGACAGAGCATGAACGGGGGAGGGGCAGAGAGAGAGGGAGACACAGAATCTGAAGCAGGCTCCAGGCTCCGAGCCATCAGCCCAGAGCCCGATGCGGGGCTCGAACTCCCGGACCGCGAGATCGTGACCTGGCTGAAGTCGGACGCTTAACCGACTGCGCCACCCATGCGCCCCATGTTTAGCATCTTTTTTATAGCTGCTTTTGAGATATTTTCCCTGTCTCCAATGTTCAGCAGTTTGGTTATCCCATCTGAGGTTCACTGAGCTTTTTGATTTTCAAAGGAGGATGTTTTCAGCCATTGATTGTTCTTTCACTTTTTTTTTTTTTTTTTTTTGCCCCATACTTCTTTCTCTTTCTTCTGAGATTTTAATGACCCAAATGTATGTTTGTCATTGTCCTGCAGATCCTTGAGGCTCTATGTGCTTTTGTCTAATTTTTTGTTTTCCTGTTTTTCAGCTTGGAAATTTTCTATTCGTATATCTTTGAATTCACTGATTCTTTCCTCTGTCATTTCCCTCATGCTTTGAGTCTTTCCAGTGAATTTTAACCTTAGGTTATTTTTTTTTCTGGTTCTCATCCTTCCGTTTGTTCCTCCTCCTCCTTCTCTTCCTTCTTATGCTTTTTTTTTTTTTTTTTTTTTAATCTTTTTCTCTGCAGAGGCTGTCTTTCTGTTTGTTTCAAGAGTATTTGACCTTACTTCTTGGAACATGGTTATAAAAAAAAAATCTTCGTTCTATAATTCCAGCATCTGTGTATCTGTATCATCTTGCTTGTCTTTTCACTTGTGAGATAATGGGATTTTCTGGGGTTTTGTATGGCAGTTAATTTTGGATTGTATTAAGGACAGTTTGACTTGCATGATTCTGGCTCATGTTTAGATCCTGTGAAGAATGTTGAATTTTTGTTTTAGCAAGAAATTCACCTGGTTAGGTTCAGCCATGTTCCAACTAGCATTCTGTAGGCTGTGGTTCTAGAGTCCATTCAGTTTTGGATTGTATTTGTATCTATGCCTGCTAGGGTCCAGTCTGAGACCTGTCCAGTGGAAAGGTCATAGTTTAGTTCTCACACCCATTGGTATGCTGTGACAGTCAAGTCCATGCATGCCCAGTTCATGTGTGAGCCGAGGAGTACACACACAACTTGATATGCTTTTCACAGGCCTTCTTCTTTTCTGCTCTTTCCCTAGCAGTTTCTGGTGCCTAGGGGACCCTACCTTCCTGGTTGTTTGGCTAGAAAGTTGGGGCTTCACTTTCTACCACTATGTCAGCTTCTGTGGCCAAGCAGCCAGAGGACAGTGGATAAAAGAAATAGGGATTCTCCTCTTCTTACTGGGACTACGGTTTCTCTGTCAAAGGACAGAGTTTGGAGAGCTTTTGGAGCCTGCCTGAGTGCTGCTGCCATTGCCTGGGAATGGAGACTGGAGTGAAAGAAAGCCCAGGAGATTTCCCTCACTCTCTGCTGTCCATATGAAACCCCTTCCTGCTCCTTAGACTAGAAATAGAGGGCTTCTCTGGAGCTTTTTCTTTGTGCATCCTTGTGCAGTTTCAGCTTTGGAGTCCAGGCCAGGAGATACTGGAGAAACAAAGCAGGACACTTGGCTCTGCTCTGGTGTCACTTTGAGTTCTGGTTTCCTTTCTGTCTGCCTGCTGCCATTTCCAGGTCTTCAGATACATTTGTCTAGTGTTTTTAGTTGCATTCTGTGGGGTGGGTGAGGTGTGCTTATTTCATCTTGACCCAGTCCTTAGGATTTCAGAGCAAATCAAAGAATGAGTATCCTATATAGATTTTCTGTTTTCCCCTTAAAACGCAAATATATTAAGAAGATGATGGTCTAACACCTGCCTCTGAGGTTTCTGTTGTAATCATTTTCATTGTATTAAAACTTCTTGAGCTTCACAAGGTGACCATAAAGGAATTTGTAATGGCCTATTGCTTTTATAACTAAAGATTGATGATACTAAGAATTCAGAATTGACGTGTAATTTCTTCCGAGTAACTTCTTTAGAATATACTGGTGTTTTGTACTTGCATTTAAGTAGACACTAAGTTAGGGTGCCAGGTGGCTCAGTTGGTTAAGCGTCTGATTCTTGATCTCTGCTCAGGTTATAATCTCACAGTTTGTGGGTTCGAACCTCAAGTCTGGCTCTGTGCTGACAGTGAAGCCTGCTTGGGATTGTCTCTCTATGCCTACCCTCCCACCCCTCCTGTGCTTGAGTGCTTGCTGTCTCTCTCCCTCTTTATCTCTCAAAATAAATAGCCATTTTTTTAAAAATTGAAAACTTCTTAGTGAAATACTAAAGTGAGTAATGGAGTTTTGAACATCACTCAAATAATTGAAGGAAAGTTCTTTACTTCCAGTAATCTGTCCTCATGGGTTCCTAAAGGTATGTTTTTTAAAAAGCAGATGTTTTAAGCATTTCTATGTTCCTTTGTTCTTTTATTAAAAGAGTATTTTAGAAATTGAACCAAAGCATTTATCTTTGCTTAGCCAAGCATTTATTGAGTTAAAACTGTTTCATTTATTAATTTATTAAAATGTTTAAAATATGTTAATGTCCTTTTATTCTTAAAACTGAGTTTTTCTGATCCAAAAGAAGGGTGTAACTTCATTCTGTGTTTCTGAAATGAAATACAGTTAATATTTTATTTAAAGGTATCAAAACTTCTTTCAGTTAGTTTTAATCCCCTCAAAAATGTGCATTAACGTCTGTACAACATCTTACAGTACTTGTCTGGGATTGGCAGCTATTTTTAGTTGGTGGAAAAGCAAAAACTGAGAAACAACACAGGTTCTGATTTTTAGGCTTTTTGATAGGCATTTGCTTCAAAACTAGTGTCTTTGTTCTGATTAATAATTTGCTCATAGTGGCTATACAATAAACATCTGTTGAGAGAGTAGAATTAGCTTGGATTACGTTAGACCTGGTTAAAGGCAAAACAGTCCCCCTGAATCTTCACAATTGATACCTTTCTTCAAGGCCCTGGGTGTAGAGAGGATTAATTAATTAATGTAGAGAAAAAACAAGCACAACTTCCCTTCCCCAAAACATACCTTTTTATAGCTCTCTACATTAGAGACAGTACTGATCATGAGTCATACCTGAACTTTTGTCCTAACTCTGGGACTTTCTCTTCTTTCCATGAATTCTTTTTTCTTTCTCTGTTGTGGTAAACGAGATCCATGAACTCTACCCTCTTAACAAATTCTTAAGTGTACAGTACAATACTGTTAACTATACATACAATGGCGTATAGCAGATCTCCAGAACGTATTCACCTTGGGTAACTGAAACTTTATACCTGTTAATCGCAACTCTCTATTTCTCCCCTTCCAGCTTCTAACAGCTTCAGTTCTATTTTCCGCTTCTCTGAGTTTGACTGTATTAGATACCACATATAAGTGGGATCTTACAGTATTTGTCCTTCTGTGACTGACTTATTTAATTAGCATTATGCCTTTAAGGTTCATTTATGTTGTTACATAAGTTAGATTTTCCTTTTTTTTTTCTTTTTTTTTTTTATGGCTGAACAGTCTTCCATTGAATGTATATACCACATTTTGTTTATACATTTATCCATCCATGAACCAACCTTTGGTTGTTTTTATATCTTGACAATTGTGAATAATCCTGCAATGACATGGGAGTACAAATATCTCTTCAAGATCCTGATTCAATTTTTTTATTTTTTTATTTTTTTATTTTTTTTTCAACATTTATTTATTTTTGGGACAGAGAGAGACAGAGCATGAACGGGGGAGGGGCAGAGAGAGGGAGACACAGAATCGGAAACAGGCTCCAGGCTCTGAGCCATCAGCCCAGAGCCTGACGCGGGGCTCGAACTCACGGACTGCGAGATCGTGACCTGGTTGAAGTCGGACCCTTAACCGACTGCGCCACCCAGGCGCCCCCCTGATTCAATTTTTTTAAATAAATACCCAGAAGTGGCATTGCTGGATCATAAAAGAGTTCAGTTTTTAATTTTTTGAGGATGCTCCATACTGTTTTCCATAGTAACTACACCATTTTACATTCCCACCAACAGTATATGTGGACTCCAATTCTCCCAATTCCTCCACATCTCACCAACATTTGTTAACGTGTTGTGTTTTCTTTTTGTTATTATTATGGTCATCCTCACATGTATGAGATGGTATCTCATTGTGGTTCTGTTCTCTTGATCTGTATGTCTGTCTCTATGTCAGTACCATACTGTTTTCATTATTGTAGCTTCATAATATATTTTGAAATCAGGGAAGTGTGATGCCTTTAGCTTTGTTCTTTTTACTCAAGGTTGTTTTTGGCTATTCAGGTCCTTTGTAGTTCTTTATGAATTTTAGGATTGTTTTTTCTGTTTCTGAAAAAAATACCTTTGAGATGTTGATAGGAATTGAGTTGAGTCTGTTAATCACTTTTGGGTAGTGACATCTTAACAATATTAAGGCTTCCATTGCATGAACACAAGATGATTTTCCATTTATTTGTGTCCTCTTTAATTTCTTTCAGCAGTGTGTTACAGTTTTAAGTGTACGGATCTTTCACTTCCTTGGTTAAATTTATTCCTAAGTATTTTATTCTTCGTGATGCTATTGTAAGTGGGATTATTTGCTTAGTTTCCTTTTTGGATAGGATAGTTTGTTGTTAGTATACATAAATGCAACTAATTTTTTTTTATTTTTTAAAATTGGTTTTTACTTATTTTAGAGAAAATGAGAGACAGAGCATAAGCAGGGGAGGGTCAGAGAGAGAGGGAGACACAGAATCTGAAGCAGGTTTCAGGTTCTGAGCTGTCTGCACAGAGCCTGACACAGGGCTAGAACCTGTTAACCATGAGATCATGACTTGAGCCGAAGTTGGACATTTAACCAACTGAGCCACCCAAGCATCCCGAAATGCAACTAATTTTGGCATATTGATTTTTGTATCCTATAACTCTGAATTAAATCTGTCAGGGTTTTTTTCTAATTTTTGTGTCTTTTTTTTTTAAAGTTTATTTATTTTGAGAGAGAGAGAGAGAACAAGAGCACAAGCAGAAGAGGGGCAGAGAAAGAGGGAGATAGGGGATCCCAAGTAGTCTCCGCACTGTCAGCACACAGCCCAATGTGGGACTTGAACTCATGAACTGTGAGATCATGACCTGAGCCGAAATCAAGAGTCAGATGCTTAACCGACTGAGCCACCCAGGCACCCCAGGGTTTTCTACATGTAAGATTAAGTCATCTGCAAATAGAGGTATTTAACTTCATTCTTTTCAATTTGGAGGCTCTTTGTTTTCCCCCTATCCCAATAACCTTGGTTAGATTTCTAATACTATGTTGAATAGAGGTGTGAAAAGTGGGCGTCCTGACTGCCTTGTTGCTGATATTAGAGGAGAAGCTTTCAGTTTTCCACAATTGAGTATGGTATTAGCTGTGAATTTTTCATGTGTGGCCTTTATTATGTTGAGATCATTTCCTTTTTTTTGTTCCTAGTGTGTTGAAACTTTTAAATCATGGAAGTGTTGAATTTTGTTAAATGCTTCTTCTGCATCTATTGAGTAGGTCATATGATGTTTATCCTTCAGTTTGTTGAAGTGGTGTATCACTAGAATTGATTTCTATATGTTGAACTGTCCTTGTACTCCAGGGATGAATTCCACTTGGTCATAGTGTGTGATGCTTTAATGTACTGTTGAATTCTGTTTGCTAGTATTTTGTTGAGGGTTTTTGCATTTATGTTCATCAGGGATATTGTTCTGTAGTTTTCTTATAGTGTCTTTGGTTTTGGTATTAGGGTAATGCTGACCTCATAAAATGAGTTTGGAAATGTTCTTTCTTTTTTAATTTGTTTGGAATGAGTTTGAAAAGGATTAGTGTTAGTTCTTTCATTTTTTTTTTTATTTTTTTTTTTTAACGTTTATTTATTTTTGAGACAGAGAGAGACAGAGCATGAACGGGGGAGGGTCAGAGAGAGGGAGACACAGAATCTGAAACAGGCTCCAGGCTCTGAGCTGTCAGCACAGAGCCTGACGCGGGGCTCGAACTCACGGACCGCGAGATCATGACCTGAGCCCAAGTCGGCCACTTAACCGACTGAGCCACCCAGGCGCCCCAGATTAGTGTTACTTCTTTAAATGTTTGGTAGAATTCACCAGTGAAGCCATCTTTTCCTGGGATTTTCTTTGTTGGAAGAGTTTTGGTTACTGATTTAGTCTCCTCACAAATTATAGATGTGTTCAATTTCTGTTTCTTGATGATTCAGTGTTAGTAGGTTGTATATTTCTAGAAGTTTACCTGTGTCTTCTAGATTGTTGGCATATATCTAGTTTGTTGGTATATAATTGTTCATAATAGTGTCTTAAAACTTTCATCTCTGTGGCATCAGTTGTTATATCTCCTTTTTTATTTTATTTATTTGAGTTGTCTTTTTATTTTGGTCTGCTAAAAGTTGGTCAATTTGGTTGATCTTTTTAAAAAACCAACTCTTTGGGGCACCTGGGTGGCTCAGTCGGTTAAGCATCCTAGCTTCGGCTCGGGTCGTGATCTCACAGTTTGCAAGTTCGAGCCCCACGTCGGGCTCTGTGCCGGCAGCTGGAGCCTGGAGCCTGCTTTAGATTCTGTGTCTCCCTCTCTCTCTGCCACTCTTGTGCTCATGCTCTGTCTCTGTCTCTCAATAATAAATAGATGTTTAAAAAAATTTTTTAATAAAAAAATTTAAAAACAACTCTTTTCTTGATTTTTCTATTGTTTATCTATTCTGTATTTTGCTTATTTTTGCTCTAATTGTTATTCCTTCCTTCCTTCTAACTTTGGGCTTAATTTGTTATTTCTAGTTTCTTCTGTGAAGTTCTGTAAAGATGTTCTTTGACATCTTTCTACTTTCTTAATGTAAGCATTTATAGCTATAAATGTCCCTCTGGATACTGGTTTTACTGCATCCCATTTTAGTATGTTGTGTTTTCATTTGTCTCAGGATTTTTTTTTTTTTTTTTAAGTAGGCTACATGCCCAGTGTGAGGCTTGAACTCACCATCTCAACTTCAAAAGTTGCATGCTCTACTGACTGAGTCAGCCAGGTACCCCTGTCTCCAGATATTTTTTAAATTTCCTGATGTAGTTTTCAACTCATTCATTGTTCAAGAGTATATATTGTTTAATTTCCACATATTTCTGAATTTTCCAGTTTTCTTTTTGCTTTTGATTTCTGGGTTTATTCCATTGCTGTTGGAAAAGATACTTGTTATGATTTCTGTCTTAAATCTAAAACCTGTTTTTGACTTAACATGTAATCTGCCCTAGAGAATGATCTGAATGTGTTAAGAGGGTGTATTCCCTTCTGCTGCTGTAAGGTGGAATGTTCTGTGTATGTCTGTTAGGTCCTTTTGGTCGGTGGTGGTGTTTGAGTCCTCTGTTTCCTTCCAGTTTTCTGTCTGAATATTCTGTATCTATTTTTGAAAATGTGGTATTGCCATCTTCTATTATTGTATTAGTGTTTATTTCTTCCTTCACTTCTGTCAGTGGTTGATTTAATATTTAGATGCTCTGATGTTAGGTACATCAGAATAAATACAGAGATGTGTTTATAATTGTTATATCTTCTAGGTGGATTGACCCTTTTATCATTGTCTCTTATGACAGTTTTTGACATAAAGTCTATTTTTGTCTGCTATAAGGTTAGTCCCCTTCCTCCTGCTGTCTTCTGGTTACTATTTGCATGGAGTATCTTTTCCGTCCCTTCACTTTGAGCCTATGTGTGCCCTTAAATCTAAAGTGAGTCTCTTGGGGTGCCTGGGTGACTTAGTCGGTAAAGCGTCTGACTTCAGCCCAGGTCATGATCTCATGAACCGTGAGCTCGAGCACCCCTTTGGGTTCAGTACTCACAGCTCAGAGCCAAGAGTCTGCTTTGGTTCTGTCTCCCTCTTTTTGCCCCTCCCCTGCTCATGCTCTGTCTCTCTGTCTCTCTGTCTGTCTCTCTCTCTCTCAAAACTAAAATTTAGGGGCGCCTGGGTGGCGCAGTCGGTTAAGCGTCTGACTTCAGCCAGGTCACGATCTCGCAGTCCGTGAGTTCGAGCCCCGAGTCGGGCTCTGGGCGGATGGCTCAGAGCCTGGAGCCTGTTTCCGATTCTGTGTCTCCCTCTCTCTCTGCCCCTCCCCTGTCCATGCTCTGTCTCTCTCTGTCCCAAAAATAAATAAACGTTGAAAAAAAAAAAAAAAAAAAAGAAAAAAAAACTAAAATTTAAAGTGAGTCTCTTGTATGCAGCATGTAGTGGAATCTTTATTATTTAAAAAAAATTCAGCCTTTGTCTTTGGGGAGTTTAATCCATGTACATTTAAAGTAATTATTGATAGGGTAGGATTTACTGTTGCCATTTTGTCTTGTTTTTGTGAGTGGCTTTTAGGTTTTTTCCCTCTTTTCATTTCTTGCTGTCTTCCTTTGTGTTTCCTTGTTTTTATGTAGTGACACACTTAAGATTTCTTTCTCATTCTTTTGCATATCTTCTGTAGATATTTTTATTGTGGTCACCATAGGACTTACATAAAAGATCTTGTAGCCATCTATTTTAAGCTGATAACAACTTCAATCACATACAAAAACTGTTTTTGCTTCTCCCTGCCCCCCCCACCCCAGCACTTTCTTAACTCAAATAAGTCATTTAAAATTTTTGTACATAAGGGTTTTTTTTTCCTGTAAAAATAGGAATAATAATCTATTGTTAAAAAAATTTATTTTGTTAACCCAGGGGTTCTCAAAGTATGGTTTGCACACCCATAGAGTCCCTGAGAATTTTTCAACAGGTTGCATGTAGTCCAAACTGTTTCCACAGTAATTCTGAGATGTTATTTGTCTTTTTCACTGTGTTGACCTTTGTAGTGATGGTGCAAAGGCAATTGTGGGAAAACCTGCTGGCCTTGGGCCAGATTGTAATCGTCATTTTGTGCTGCTACATACTCCCAATAAAACTAAGTGCCGCTTTTACTGAAAGATGTCTTTGGGGAAGTAGATAATTAACTTTATTAAATCTAAACTCTTGGGTGCATGTATTTTTTAAGATGTAAATGTTTTTATTTTATTTTTAAGTTTTTAAAGTCGAGTTCGTTAACTTACAGTGTAGTATTAGTTTCAGGTGTGCACTTCTGTACAAAACCTAGAGCCCATCACAACATGGGTGTATGGCTTTGTTTTTGTGAGCTGAATTAGCTGCTTATTTAATGGAATACCATTTTTACTCCAAAGAATGACTACGGTTACAGACTTGGGTATTTGCCAGATATTTTCTTGGAAATGAATGAATTAAGCTTGACATTTCACGGAAAACAGCTGACAGTATTTGCCCGTGGGTAAAGTTTGAGCTTTTCAATGAAAATTAGAATTTTGGAAAACTCGTATTCACCACCCTATGCTTTGACAGCTTTGAAGAGTGTTCTTATAAGATGTTTGTGATATTAATGATGTGATTTCTTTTTTTATACTATATGATGCAGGGCATCAACATTTGAAAGGTCTACATAAGTCAGTGAACCAATATTTTCCAAAATATTCCAAAAAATTTACGTCGGGGCACCTGGGTGGCTCAGTTGGCTAAGCATCCAACTTAATCTTGACTTAGGCTCGTATCATGATCTCAAGGTTTGTGAGAGTGAGCCCCGCCCACATTGGGCTCTGTGCTGACAGTGTGGAGCCTGCTTGGGATTCTCTGTCTCCCTCTCTCTCTGCCCCTGCCCTGTTCTCTCGCTCTCTCTCAAAAATTAATAAATAAGCATTTAAAAATTTTAAAAATATGTATATATGATGTAATAAAATCATGAGTAAAAGGTCTCCTAACATGGGAGATACACCATTGGATTTTAATATAACAGACAAGTTCACTGATAGGGTTTGCACTTCTACCATTCTAACTTACCGTTAAGAAACTACCACTGTCACATTTGGGTGTAGTATCAAAGAAGAATTTATCCACAGTGATCTCAAACAGCCATTAAAATACTCCTTTTCCCATCTCTGCCTATCTGAGGCAAGAGTTTCTTAATATAGGTAAAAGGAAACCCATTCTTCTATTCACAATACTTGTGACACCAAACATGTGGGCTTTCCACACCAAGCACTTCTCCAGTTCTCTCTGTGGTCAGTAACTGGGGGTCCTACTGTTCAATTCATTCTGGCCATAACTACCCAGAGTTAGCGCAGACCTCACAGGTTAAGGGCGCTGTTCCACAAGATTGCCTCCCACTTCAGATGCCAGTCGCAAGTCCCAACTACATTTGTCACCTGTACTTCTGGCCAACCAGCTATAAATGTGGGATTTCCACAGCCTCTCCTCAGGTTCTGTAATCTCTTATGATAGCTCACAGAACTTTGGGAAACATTTTATTTACATTTATTGGTTTATTTTAAAGTACATCAAGGGGTGCCTGGGTGGCTCAGTTGGTTAGGCGTCTGACCTTTGGTTTCAGCTCAGGTCATGATCTCATGGTTTGTGAGTTTGAGCCCCACGTTGGGTTCCAGGCTGACAGCATGGAGCCTGCCTGGGATTCTTTCTCTCCCTCTCTCTCTACCCCTCCCCTGCTTGCTCTCTCTGTCTCTCAAAATAAATAAACTTAACAAATAATAAGTACATCATAAAGCATGGAAACGAACCACCAAATGAAGAGGTGTATAGGGCAAGGTCAAGAAGATCCCAAGTACAAAGCCTTTGTCTCTGAGGGGTTGGGGGTGTGCCACCCTCCCAGCACATAGATGCATTCACCAACCTGGAAGCTCTGAACCACTTCATTTAGGGTTTTCATGGTTCTACAACATGGGCATAATTGATTAAATTATTAGCCATTGGTGATTAACTTGATGATCCCCAGCCCCTCTACCCTCCCTGGAGGTTGGGGAGTGGGGCTGAAAATTCTCGTTCTGTAATCACACAGTTTGTTCCTCTGGCAACCTGCCCCATTCTGCAAGTCACCTCATTACCATAAACACTCCTGTGGTTGAAAGGGGCTCATTATGAATAACAAAATATGCTCCTCTCACCCCTGCTGCTTAGGAAATTCTAGGGGTTGCTTTTAGAAGCTCTGTGCCAGAACCAGAATGAACAGTGTGTGTGTACACGCACCAGCACATTAGAATATACTTCAGCCAACACAGAATAGTACGGCAGATTGAATGCCAAGGCAGATCATGAAAGTCCAGCAGTTTGCTATCAAGACAGAGCGTTGCAAAATGTAAAACAAAGCCCATTTCTCACTGATTTTTTCAGTTTGCAAAATCTTTTTTTTTTCCACATAAAAAATACTGTTTATGTTAACTTACAACAGATTTAATATTGTTAATTTTAACCGAATCAATAATTTTCTTATTTTTTATTTCTCATATGTTAATACCTGTAGATAAAACTCACATTAACAAAAGCTCTTTAGGTTCTTCAATTTAACTTAAGGTTGCAAAGAAGTCCTGAGACTAAAAAGCTTGAGATCTGTTGTTTTAACCTTCTAGGGTTGTTGAAAGTCGAACGAAGGTATTCATAAACCTGAAATCATTTTGTAAAATATTTAAAGTGCAGGTTTATAAATGATTTTGCAGTTCCTGCTGTTAACATTGCTGAGCAAGTCCCTTACGTTGAGATTTTGGAGAAGAGACATGGAAAGAGGACATGCATAAATAATTGCTGTTAAGGAGCAGTTGGTTAGTTTAGAGGAGGAATAGGGGGCGGAATTCAGGCGTAACTTCTCTGTTCCACAAACCAAACGGCGAAGAAGCAACAGTGTTTTCTCCCGTACATATTTTTTTATATATTTATATTTGCAATAAACGTGGATGTGTTTGTGTGTGTGCACGCACACGCTTGGGCATACAGCAAACAGCCCCACTGTTCATGATTGTAGCCCATTACTGGTCCAAGTGTGCTTTGAATTTTGAAGTTGTCCCCTTCTTCCCTTGCAGGCATAGAACAAGATGCAGTGAATACTTTTACCAAATACATATCTCCAGATGCTGCTAAACCAATACCGATTACAGAAGCAATGAGAAATGACATCATAGGTAAGCAGTGCTTGAAGCTATGGCAAAAAAAAAAATAATGCCTGTTTTTGGTTATTACTTAAGAGAATCTTTTATGAAAATGGAAGTCAACATATCCCTTCTTAGTCTGTGTTCAGAGTACTTTAGTATATCAACTGTAGCTCACTTAAAAATTTTCTCTTCATACGTCAGATGTAAATTCTTGGACTTTGGCTCAAATAACAGCAGCAGCAAAAACAATAGTGACACTCAAAAATGTTGAATTCTTACTGTGTCCCAGACAGCATTATAAGCACTTTCTGTGGATAAACTCTAACCTTCTAAAAACCTGTAATGTAAATACAGTTACTATTTTATAAATGAGAAATCTGAAGCACAAAGAGGGGATTTAATTATTTGTCCAAGATAACACACCTCAGACATAGCAGACTCAGGATTTGAAAACAGACCGCTACAGGGGCACCTGGGTGGCTCAGTCAGTTAACTGTCTGACTTCAGCTCAGGTCATGATCTCGTGGTCGGTGGGTTTGAGCCCTGTATCAGGCCCTTGTGCTGACAGCTCAGAGCCTGGAGCCTGCTTCGGATTCTGTGTCTCCCTCTCTCTCTGCCCCTCTCCTGCTCATGCTGTCTCTCTCTCAAAAATAAAAACATTAAAAAAAGAAAAGGCGAGAAAATAGACCACTACACGTTGACTGGTATGCTATTTGGCAGTGTTTTTCATACTGTAAATTCATACTAGTCTCCTCTTATGACCACACCTTCCTGCCAAAAAAAGACTAGAATAGAAAAATGAAAGTGCTTCACAGTAGTAAGGGCAAACCTCATTTCAGGAAATTGTTTTCATCATATGTTTATGTATGTATATACTATGTCATGTAAACCTATTTCTCTGTAGGTCATAGTAAAAAAAAAAAAAGAAGAAGAAAGTTTTTACTCTGTTGTATAAGAAGGACCTTAGAGGCACCTGTAATCACAGATGAAAGTGATTTGTTTATTCATTAAACAAACATTTATTATGTTCCCATCAAGTCCTGGTACTGAGTTTTATATTTTTATTACAGAAACTTGATATTTTTGATTTATGAAATATAGCATGTTATTCTTCTAGCAGATTCTTCCCAGCATGGGGCTCTTTCAGTCTTTATCACAGATACTTTGCATTCATTCATTATTGGAGACAGCAAAACCTTTTCCTGTCTAAACTGTAGTTCTTAATTTGGCCCACCATACTTTCCAGTGAACAACTGTTGACTATTTTAGGGCTTGTCAGATGTTGGCCCCATTGTTTTCCTTTTGTTTCTCCCACACAGATAGACTCTTATACAGGTCTTGAGGCTGTTGATTGTCCCCATTTGCTTGTATTTTCGGTTTTCACCCAGTTTTGTTGCAAATGTTGTCTTTGGAATTTGGCCTTTCTATGCAGTTCCTCTATTTTTATGTGGGAATTTGTTACAACCATCTTCCACACTTCTCTAGACCAGCATTTCCTCTGCAACAGGACAACTGGGGTGTGCTCACTGATTAGAATTTGGCTATTCGAGATATTGATTGGCTAATGATTCCTTTGGGGATTTGTTTGTGCCAGTGAATAACCAAACTATGCAGGGGTAGGGGAGAAAAGGGGGGGGGGGGGGTTTCAAGTAATATATTTAAAAATGAAATATCACTTCAATTATTTTCTTTCCTTTTCTTTATCAAAGTAATGATATAATCCCGTGAGGGGAAAAAAATCTTTTGAAGTATAAGTTGGTAACATTTAGTGATCAAGAGATCTGAGAAAGTTAAAATGTTAATTACCTATGTTTTTAGACCATTTTTCTTCTTTGAACCTCATTCTTCTGAATCCTACCCCGTTTTCTTCTCTTTCGGTTAGAATATGCGTTTTTTTCTTTTTTAATGTTTATTTATTTTTGAGAGAGAGAGAGAGAGCACAAGCGACAGAGGGGCAGAGAGAGAGGGAGACACTAAATCCAAAGCAGGCTCCAGGCTCCGAGCTGTCAGCACAGAGCCCGGTGCGGAGTCGAACTCTGAGCCATGAGATCATGACCTGAGCTGAAGTCAGATGCTCGACCAACTGAGGCACCCAGCCGCCCCTGGAATACTCTACACAGCTCTACTTCAAGTACATCACAGTTGCAAGAAGTCTGCACTTAAGCTGTTATTGTGTATCCCACCTGCCTAGTTTGGTTGTAAATGTTATCCATGGGTTTCTGGTATTAATGGCTCATTACTCCCTGTTTATATGGGGACTCAGAATAACCCAAAAACTGTGCTTCCACTGCTTCCTTCATCTTCTGCAAATCCTTGAAGTGGTAGAATTTTAAAGATATTTTGAAGGTATAGCTGATAGAATTTACTGATGGTTTGAAGTTGAGTAGTGTGAGAGGGGAAAAAGGCATTAAGCATGACTTCATGTTTGTTTGTTTGTTTTTCAAACCTGAATAATGGGGCACCTGGGTGGCCATCAGTTGAATGTAAGACTCTTGATTTCAGTTCATGCCATGATCCCAGGGTCATGGGATCAAGCTTTGCTTCGGGCTCCGTACTGGGCTTGGAACCTGCTTGAGATTCTCTGTCCCTTTCCCTCTGCCTCTCTCCCCCTGCTCGCTGGCTCATATGCTGTCACTCTCTCAAATAAACAAACAAACCTGAATAAGAGAGTGGAGTTATCATTTATAAACTTGAAAAAAAAATTTTTTTTAACGTTTATTTAGTATTGAGAGACAGAGCACGAGCAGAGGAGGAGCATAGAGAGAGGGAGACACAGAATCCGAAGCAGGCTCCAGGCTCCGAGCTGTCAGCAAAGAGCCCGACATGGGGCTTGAACTCATGAACTGTGAGATCACGACCTGAGCCGAAGTCGGTCGCTTAACCGACTGAGCCACCCAGGTGCCCCTGGAGTTGCCATTTATAAGATGAGGAAGACTGTGAGGGTAATGGCTTATGGGGAAAATCAGGAGTTTGGGTGTTCACTAAATGGTGAATGTCAAGTATGCAGCTGGATATCTGCACTAGGAGTTCGTGAAAGAGGTGTAGGTTGAAGATACATGTTTAGAAGTCATCAGCATATAGGTGGTTCAGAGCCACGGATAACATTACCCTCAGCATAAATATGATGAGTGAAGACAAAGAAGTCTTAAGCACCCAGTTCTGAGGCAGGCCTGATATTTACAAGTCTGGCAGGTGAGGAAGAACTAGCAGAAACTCAGGAGTAACAGCTAGTAAAGTAGGCCCCGCTTTATCAACTCTGTCTCAGGACAGTAGTACTTTTCTGGAAGCCAAGTGAAAAAACGTTTCTGAGGGTAAGGGAGTGATCGAAGGTGTGTTAAATCCTGCTGAGAGGTTAAGTAAGATGAGTACTAGGAATGGAATGGACTTGCCAACCCTGTGGACAACTGGCCCACTGGTTATCTTAATTTTAGGGTACCAGTGGAGACGAAAACTTCATCAGAGGAGTCTTAGAATAGGAGGCGGAGTGGAGACAGCAAGTATGAGCAACTCTTTGAGGCATCTTGCTCCAGGGATAAACTGAAAGGGGATGTTAAGTCAAGGGCCAGTGGGTTTTGTTTTTGTGGTGATGTGTTATACGCATATAAGGTACAGCATACAAGCAAGTTCATATGTGTAACATACAGACAGACTGTATATAGCTGGTGAATATGAGGCAGCAGCAAAGAAGCGATGCAGGAGACCAAGGGGACAGTTGCTGTAAGAAAGAAGTCTTGAGGCAAGAAGAAGGGGTCCGGTGCTCAAATGCAGAGTGTGTGGGTAGAGGTGCAGGTGAGTTGGTAGATGTGGTGGCAGGAGATGGAAATAATTTTCTGACTGCTTCTATTTTCTTAATGAAGTAGGAAGCAGAGTAATCAGCAAAGAGAATTCGAAGATGTATATCATTTTTAAAGAGAGAGAAGAAGATGTGTGTTGTCCGGTAGAGTATGAGAGAAAATGGCCCAGGAGACTGTAGTATGATCCTTGGGTTTCATTAAGGTCGTGCTAAGGTCATGAACTTAAAGTGAAACCAGCCATCGTGGGCGGGAGGGTTTCAGCCATGTTTGATAGCTGGCTAACCAACGGGCTTACCCACTTGCTGCAGTTGATTTAGGTAATTCCTAATTTTAGCACACTTTGTGTTTCTTCCAAATAACATTTTGCTAAACTTTTTACAGATAAACCTTTTTACAAATCCATAACTCTTTAGGTTGCAGTCTTAGAAATAGAATTGCTGATTGAAAGGGCATGTTTATTTTTAAAGCTTATGCTAGAAACTACCAGAATGCCCTCCGGAAAATTATATACCACTATTTTCTCACAAATGCTAGTGTCTGTTTTCCCATGCCCTTGCTCAAACAAGGCAGTGTAGTGTTACACAATTAAACATATGCATTGTTGTAACAGTTTTGTGCCAATTTGCTAGACAAAAGGTGGGGTGCCTCATTATTCTAATTTGTAGTTATATTTATTTGATTACCAGCAAGCATGCATATCTTTGCATATTGGCCATTTTATAATTTGTTCTTTTTTAAAAAAAAAAAGTTCTGTTTTTTTTTTCCATTGATCTCTGTACCCAGCATGGGGTTTGAACTCATAACCCCGAGATCAAGAGTAGCATGCTCTTCTGACTGAGCCAACCAGGTGCCCCTATATTTGTTCTTTTGTAAACTGTCTTTTCATGTCCTTGGCTCATTTTTCTTCCAGGACATTTCTTACTAGTTTGTAGGAGCTCTTGATATATGAATGATAATAATCTATCACATACAAAGTAAATTGTCATTCACGCTGTGAATTTTTTTGCACCAGTTGTTTTATTTTGTTTCGGAGGTGCTCTCGTGTATAAAAATTAATTTTATGTTGTTAAATCTTTTGATTTCTACTTTTGTGTATATGCTTAGAAAGACCTTCCCTACCTCAAGATTAGCCGTGCACCTGTATTTTTCTTAGCTCTATTTAAAACTTTCTGATTCATATGCCTCTACCTTTATTCCTCTGATTCCCAAAGGTGTATAGTTCAGATTTAGTAGAAATTTATTTACCATTTCTTTTACAGCAAAGATTTGTGGAGAAGATGGACAGGTGGACCCCAACTGTTTTGTTGTGGCACAGTCCATAGTCTTTAGTGCAATGGAGCAAGAGTAAGTTAATTACATACTTTCCCATTTGCGTTTTCGGGATCTGGGTTCACTCAACTAAAAACAAATGGTCTCTGAGGACTTAAGTATTTTGAATGTTTACAGGATCGTATAAGCATACTCATGCTCTAAGACTACTTTGGTTAATGGTGTCTTTTAAATATAAATTATGTGAACTCTTAAAAATAATAAAACCCATGTTCATTTTTAATGTTAATATTTCCCAGGTTAAAAGAATTTGTTTTTAATTCTGAAGTCATTTGGGGGTGATGTGGGTGTAGTGTGACTCTTACAATTGGTTTCTGTTCAAACAATGCACGTGTGCAGGTGGATATCCTAATTTGTTAGTGCATGCTTTCGGCTTAATGGATGCTATTACTTCTAAATCCACATAGATTTGTTGAAACGGCCTCCAAAGTTGTTTTGTTTTGTTTTGTTTTGTTTTGTTTTAGATTAATTACTGCTGCATGCCCTTAAAAAAAAAAAATCTACATATTGATTCATTTAGCATTTCTGAAAAGGGTGCTCTGTGCAAAGCACAGTTAGATACAATGCCTGCTTTAAAGAAAATTAGAGCCTAATGAGAGAAATAGGGCATGATCTTTGGTTACCGTAATAGGAGGTAGCATGTGTCACAGAGGAAAACTACAAAGCCACCAAGAGCGGGGAGAGATTATTTCCAGGTGTAAGAACCAGGAACGACACCAGGGGAAGGGAGGTAGTGTTGACCTAGGCTTTTAAGATACAACAGGCACAGAATGGAAAGAGTGTATTTTTCCCAGTTAAGCTCTTTCCTTGGTCGTTCCCTCAAATTTTCCCTTTTTGTCCATGTGCAGGCACTTTAGTGAGTTTCTGCGAAGTCACCATTTCTGTAAATACCAGATTGAAGTGCTGACCAGTGGAACTGTTTACCTGGCTGACATTCTCTTCTGTGAGTCAGCCCTCTTTTATTTCTCTGAGGTAAAGTCTGCATTTCCTTTCACACTCTGTTAGAGCATTCCAGCCTCTGAACTAGAAATGCTGGGGCCCCCTCTATAGAAAATAACACGGAAGAGCCAAGTCATTTCCAAAAAGATCAATTGGAATGACACAGTACTATTTTAAGTTGTATCTAATGGCAAGGGTACTTTGATGGGGTGTTAGAGTAGAGAATGTGAAAATTCAGTGTAAGATAACTCTAATTTTGAAAAACTTATTAAAAATCTGCTTATAAGAGAATGCATGTTTTTTTTTTTAATTTTTTTTTTCAACGTTTATTTATTTTTTGGGGGACAGAGAGAGACAGCATGAACGGGGGAGGGGCAGAGAGAGAGGGAGACACAGAATCGGAAACAGGCTCCAGGCTCCGAGCCATCAGCCCAGAGCCTGACGCGGGGCTCGAACTCCCGGACCGCGAGATCGTGACCTGGCTGAAGTCGGACGCTTAACCGACTGCGCCACCCAGGCGCCACGAGAATGCATATTTTTGATTATTTGGAGCTGTTTTAAAAAACCACAGTTTTGGTACATGATTCCAATGCACACATATTTGCAGACCAGACTTCAGAAGAGAGAAAGAAAAGGAGCAAACTTTTTCCTACTATCGTCCCTTTTACTTCAGCCACTGGATAGGATTTCTCGAGCAATGAATATATTAATCTCTTTGAGGCATACAGTTTAGTGTAATGGTATTTGTTCAGCTTCGGCAAATGAGATGCTTTTGCTGCAAAGCAAATGAGTATTCAGTAGAGATGAGAGGATTTCCAGGCTCACAGAGCGTAACTTGGATACGCTTGACTCTGCCTCTCCCAAGAATAGAGCCCGTTCAGTTGATCTGCTTTCTCACTCCCTCGTTTGCCATCAGCCTAAGTCCAACATTTGTTCCCGTTACTCTGGCTGCGTGGGGTGATGGAAATGATCAGGTATCAAAGATTTGGTCTGGTTAGTTTACTCTGTGTATGTTTGCCAGCGAGGGACCACTAATCATCTTTACCGTGATTTTTATTCCAGTTCACTTAAGTTTGTATCCGGCAGCGTGGTTGTTTTGTTGTTAGTTTTTGTATTTTCTCCCTACAAGAATGGCTTTATGCTTTTCAATCTCAAATAACTGTAAATTGTTGACTGGCATTAACTGAACAAGTGGATCTGTTTTGGTGTTGTGTTTTGGGGTGTGTGTGTGTGCGCGTGCGTGTGTGTGTGTGCGCGCGTGCGTGTGTGTCCTGTATTTTAATGGTTGGACTTAGAGATTAGAGATGGGGAGAGAAATCTGTTTATGGTCTTTTTTTCTTCTTTTGTATTTTTCCTTCCTAGTACATGGAGAAAGAGGATGCAGTGAATATCTTACAGTTCTGGTTGGCAGCAGATAACTTCCAGTCTCAGCTGGCTGCCAAGAAGGGCCAGTATGATGGACAGGAGGCACAGAATGATGCCATGATTTTATATGACAAGTGAGTTTTGTTGATGTATTCAGCGTTTGGCAAGTGTTTGTTATTTGATAGGTACTTTGGAAATAAAATTGAATAGATTCAGTCCTTGCTGTCAAGGAGCTCACAGGGAGTAGCAGAAGAGCTACGTTTCATATGGTGTCTATAGTTTTAGGACTGTTAGAACAAAGGTCTTGGGGGAATAGGAGGTCTGTGTGTGGCAAGAAGGTTGATGGTGGTGGAGTTCAGGGAGGGTTTCACAAGAGAAAGATGAGAATTGGATCCTGAAGAACGAATTGAAATTTGCTAGCCAGAGAAGGCAGGAAAGAACATTCTAGGCAGAGGGATTGGCACAAGCAAAGTCAGAGAAACTTAGGGGAATGTGGTGGCACTTTCAGGAAACTTGAGTTTGGGTAAGTAAAACTTGGGTAAGGGAATATAAGCAGAAGATGGGGGCACCTGGGTGGCTCAGTTGGTTAAGTGTCCGGCTCCTGATTTCGGCCTGGGGCACGATCTCACAGTCAGATGATTGAGGCCCGCATCGGGCTCTGCACTAGGCGTGGAGCCTGCTTGAGAGTCCCTCTCTCCCCTTCCTTCTGCCCGGTCCGCACGCACGCGCATATGCACACGCTCTCTCTCCCCTCTCTAAAAAATAAAAAGGAAGATGAAACTAACTGGGATATATTAAAAACGGTCTTGACTCTCTATAGGCAGATCATATTTTGTGATGCAGATCTGCCCAGCCTGGTTCATACTCAGTGAATAATAGTTTTTCACTTGTCTTCACTGCAAACGAGAGGATGGCAAAATCTTACAGTGAACAGACTGAAAACATTTGGTCAGTTAAATGATAAGGCTGTGGCCAGCGCCCGTACACTGTTCATTTAATTTTCCATACTCTGTAAAGAAAAGTAATATGCTATTTGTATCCACAAGCAACTGCTAAGAGGATAACTTGATGGTAGAGGAGAATCCATGGACTGTCAGGGTTGGGAGAGAGCCGAGTGCATCTAGGTCAGTGATTCTTAAACATTGCTCTGCAAGTTCATGCTGGGTTGTCTGTGTGAAAATCACCTGGGGGCTTGTTAAAAATAGGTTTCCAGTCCTCTCTGAGAGATTCTGATTCAGCATGTTTGAGGTATGACCCAGGAATCTTTATTTTTAGAAGATTCCCGAGATGATGCTGATGAATAGCCAGATTAGGGATCTAGTCCGATTTTCCCATTTTGCAGATGAGAAAATGAAGGCCCAGAGAGGTAGTGACTTTCTCAAAGTCACAGGGCGAGTTAGTGGCATAACTTAAGCTGGAATACAGTTCTTGATGTTTTCTCACTGTTTATTTTCGTATAATGTATTTGTGGGAAATATTATATAAGAAATATTGTTACACGGACGTTGAAACAGCAGATGTTTACATTTAGAAATTTGGTCTGAGATGCTCCAAAATTCCAATCACGGCAGAGTATTTACCAACTTACTCATTACAAGATGGGAGACTAACTTTCTGTTAAGAAAAGGCTGATAACAAAAAATATATATGTATATTTTTTTATGCTGGAACAGAAAAATGGTACTAGTAGTGAGATCCTGGCTGGAGGTCAGTGACCCCACAGAGCAGAGAGTCTGTTTTCCTACTGGATCCCATTGTCACATTGGGAGCCTTTTGTAAATGAAGGTTACCGTATGGCATCCCACTCGCACTGTCATTTTGTCCAGTTCATTGGGCCATATTTGACTTTACCAATCCCTGTTTGTTTTTATGTCTTCTGTATATTATGTATGTAACATCACAGTCCTATCTAATCAGTCTTTATTTGTATCGTAGACAGGATTTAGAAGTCCCTAAGATGGTATTTTTCTTTTAATCCTCCTTTTTTTGGTATCCACTTTTATAATCAGCTTACCAAGACACTAGTTTTGCATTATATCTTAAGAAGTTAGAAATCTTTGAGGTATCACTGATCAATTACTCCTTCTCCTTTCTGCACCCAGTCATCAAGTCCTGTTATCCTATCCAAATACATCAAATGCACTTACTTGCCCCTCACTGTTCTTTTATTTTGAATTCCTACTAGTACATTACTTGGGTCTCTTAGTTATGATGGCATGTTCTTATTGTGGCCTATGCAGAGATCTTTTCTGCTCCCTTTCCAGGGGAAATAACTGTGTCTTACCCTCCTTTAAGTCGATTTCTCTCTCCCAAGTGCTGAACAGAGAATGGGTACCCATTCAGTGTGTGTGATTGATTGATTTCTTTGTCTCAGTCGACCCTCAGAAAACTTAAATGAGGGCTAAGGATGACGGAAGGAGATAATACAAAGGCAGCAAGTTGACTTTAGGGCCGTGGGAATCAAGGTTGCAGCCCAGCTGTCAGCCAGTTCTAGAGTCCTAGGTCTGCAGGCTGAATCAAGTAGCCTCATAGAAGATTCTCTAGTGTAGGTACCAAAAGTTGCTTCTACTGGCTGTGGAATTTGGTTTTACTTTCTTTGGCTGTCTTTGTACCATAGGTACTTCTCCCTCCAAGCCACACATCCTCTTGGATTTGATGATGTTGTGCGATTAGAAATCGAATCCAATATCTGCAGGGAAGGTGGGCCACTCCCTAACTGTTTCACAACTCCATTACGTCAGGCCTGGACGACCATGGAGAAGGTAACCAAGAACTTCAAAAATATTAAAACCGCAAGAAGTTTTTACTGGTGAAACCCAGAAAACATAACACGGGAGAAACCCAATGTAACAGAACAGTGGAAAATGGAAACAGGGGAGCATAGTGATTAAGAGCAGAGGCTTTGACTCTGACTTGGTATGTATTCATCTTAACCTTTATAGGCTGAGTGACCTCAGGCAGTTACTGAAATTCTTTAATGCCGCTTTCCTCACCGGTAAAATGGAGATAGTATGGATACTTAAAGTTATTTTAAGGATTAGAATGAGGTAAGATGGATGCAGTTACTATTAATATTACGCCTGACACATAGTAAGCATTAAAAAATGTCAATGGCGGGGCGCCTGGGTGGCGCAGTCGGTTAAGCGTCCGACTTCAGCCAGGTCACGATCTCACGGTCCGTGAGTTCGAGCCCCGCGTCGGGCTCTGGGCTGATGGCTCAGAGCCTGGAGCCTGTTTCCGATTCTGTGTCTCCCTCTCTCTCTGCCCCTCCCCCGTTCATGCTCTGTCTCTCTCTGACCCAAAAATAAATAAACGTTGAAAAAAAAATTAAAAAAAAAAAAATGTCAATGGCTATTAACATAGCCTGTTACCACATTTTCAAAAATGATTCGATAGCAATATTGGGTGAAGTTAGCCTAGGGGTGTTCCAGATATTTCATCAATATCTGTCAACAGGGCTAGAGTGCTAGTTTTGTGTATCATAACTTCTGGGGTATCACTGATAGCTTATTAATAATAAGGTGTTGGAATTTGTGAATGATTCATTCTTCTAATGAACTAGAGCAGATTTTGCCAGGAATTGCACAGAGCCCAGGATAAGCCCATGAGGTTCTGTTGCTTATGTATGTCATGTGTATCTAGGTGGGAAGGGGTTAAGTAAGCACTGTTAAATAATACTACACATAAAAACTGAATTTCAGGAACATGGAAGACTTACATATAAAATTCAAATCGTTAAAATCTAGTGCTAAACTGAGTAGAGTATCAGCTATGGCCCAGGGATAATTTTTTTTAATTAAACTAAATGAAATTAAAGTTAAAATCTTTCTGATCTTAAAGGAAAAGTTCCAAATCTGTATCATGTGAAGAGTGCAAGCTTTCTGGCCAAAAAAGAAAATTAAAATACACAGAAAAACAGAACATAAAAATATTTCTTATAAAACGTATATATGTGAAAGAACTTACACTAATTTTAAGAATACTATCAAGTAGATAAATGAGAAAAAGACCTAGATGGTTTGTTCATCAGTACTTTGAGAATTTCTGTGCTAGGTATTGGTGTTTCAGGGGTAAACGAAGAAATGTGGTTTCTGCCCTCTTGGAGCTCTGTCTATAAAGAAGGCACAAGTTAAAAACATGTTAAGTGCCACCGTCATGGGCTAAGTGCTATGAAGGAAAAGCTGGTGATAGGAAGTGCCAGTAATAAGCATGGGAGCTTATTCAGCATCATTAATAATTTTGAAATGCAAAGAAAAACATCCATCATTAGGCACTTATTTAACAATGATTTGGAAAAACACAATCCAGTGTTGGAAAGCCGGTCTCAAAACAGACACCTTGATATATTGCCAATGATACAAATTAGCAACATCCTTCTGAAGAGTAAATTGGCCATATATATCAAAGCTACAATGTTCATACTGTTTAACTCAATAATCACACAGCTGGTAATTTATCTTAAGGAAATCAGTTCAAAAGTAAATTATCAATACATACACCTGGACTTTAATATTTATAGCAAACCAGAAAAATGTAGTGTCAGGTTATATTCACTCCCTGCATGTTTTCTGGTCACTAAGAAGTCTAAATATCAAGTCTATGTAATAGTTTTATGGCAAGTGTTTTTCAGGGGAAAAAACCTACAAATTGTACTCTTAATTGTAGTCACAATGTAAACTGTGTATGAAGGGATAATACTTGGTAGTGTGACAAAATCATTTGTACCACCTGGTAGAACTGTGGGTAAAATTTTGTTTGCAAATAAAATTTTAGTCGTATTTGACTTCAACTTTAAAATAATGCTTGTCCTCTTTTTCAGGTCTTTTTGCCTGGCTTTTTATCCAGCAATCTTTATTATAAATATTTGAATGATCTCATCCATTCGGTTCGAGGAGATGAATTTCTGGGAGGGAACGTTTCACTGGCTGCTCATGGCTCTGTCGGCCCTCCTGATGACTCTCACCCAGGCGGTTCCGATGGCTCAGCTTCTCAGGTATTGACCAGTTTGCCTCTGCCGTTAGGAAGAAAAGTGTACAAATCCTTTCCTTCAAATACCAGTAACAGATTCTGTGTGTAAGTTTTAGTTGCAGAAGAAACGAAAGAGAAAATAAAATTAGCCTACTTACTATATGTTCTAATCAGAGTATCTGTGGTGATTAACAGTATATTATATTGTAAGGTATTGTCCTCTTTCATTCAGGCCATTATTCTGCTTGACACTCCAGCTGGTGCTCTCCGTAATCAAATAATATGCATTTAGAGCCTCTGAAGAGCTATTTAGTGTAATTACTTGGGAAATTTTAGTAACTACACTGGGGATGCTTTTTTTTATAGAATAATTGAGTGAACGCCTAGATTTGTTAATACTGTATTTCACTGAAGAGCTTTTGATTTTATTTTAAATTCTAGTGCCATTGCACATTTCCTCAGCCTTTTTTTTTTTTTTTTTTGGAGTACTTTCATGTATCAGACTTCTCTGATTCTCTCCAAAATCACATTAAATGGGTTGTCCCCAAGACAAGAGATCTAGGGAAGTGCTAAAAAGTTAACTGATTTTTTTCAAGTCACACAGTAAGTGTAGAGCCAAAACATATTCCCTGTCTAGTGTTCTTTGCCGAAATGTAGCATAATTGTTTTCTCATTACACTGTTGACACATAAATAAATAACACTTCAGATTTTTTGACACAGGGCCCTGGATAATTTTCTTAATTTATAAGACAGTACTATTTATTACCATTAACAAAGTGCTCCCCAGTACCTTTTCCTCCTTTTTAGGTTACCTGCTGAATGTGGTCGCCATTTTGTTTTTTGATACAGGCTAGAGTGTTTTGTTTTTATTTAGGCACTTACAGGGTCTAAGTGCTGACCATAAAATATAGTTTTACATTATTGGTTGAAGTATAATATATGTACAGAAAACTCCTATAACTATATAGCTTAAAGAATTTTCATAAACAGACCTAACACATGTATCCCAGTATCCAAATCAAGAAACGTAACATTACCAGTATGTCATAAACTCTCTTGTGCCCCCCTCTAGTCACTATCCTCCCTGCCAGGTAGCTACTATCCTGATTTTGATGGTGTGGGTTAGTGTTACCTGTTCAGTTATATAATTGAAATCATTCCTTATATATTCTTTCTTTATTTCTTGCATACAGCTTTATTGAAATGGAATGCACAAATCATACAGTTCATTCATTTATGTTACATAATACAGTGGTGTTTAGTATATTCATAGAGTTGCTTAACTGTCACCACAGCCAATTTAAAAGTTTTTCACCTAAGAAAAAAACAGTGTGTCCTTTACTACCCTCCAAATCCTCCACTCCTCCAGCCCTAGGCTACTCCTAATCTAATCTACTTTCTATCTCTGTAGATTGGCCTGTTCTGGTCATTGGAGCCATATGATATGTGGTCTTTTGTGACTGGCTTCCTTCACTTAGCATGATGTTTTCAAGGTTCATCCATGTTTAGGGTGTATCAGAACTAGTCCTCTTTTATGAACAAATAACATCCCCTTTTACACACATACCACATTTTGTTTATCCATCAGTTGATGGACATTGGGGTTGTTTCTCTCTTTTGGCTGTTAGGAATAATGCTGTTGTACAAGTTTTTGTGTGGATATAGGTTTTCATTTCTCTTGTGTATATACCTAGAAGTAGAATTGTTACATCAAATAATCGTTCTGTTTAACTGTCTTAATTACCATTGCTTGGGTAACAAGTTTTAAAATCAGGAACTGAGAGTCTTCCAACTTAGTTCTTCTTTTTCAAGATTGTTTTGACTTCTCGAGGTCCCTTGAGTTTTCAAATGCATTTAAGGATCAGTTTGTCAACTTCTATGAAGAAGCCAGCCAGGACTCTGATAGAGATCATATTGACTCCACAGATCAATTTGGGACATATTGCCGTCTTAACAATACTTAATATTGTAATCCATGTACACAGGATGCCTTTCACTTATTCACATCTTTTATAATTTCTTCCAATAACATTTTGTAGTTTTCAAGTATCCATTTGGTATTTCTTAAATTTATTCTAAATATTTTATTCTTTTTGATACTATTATAAATGGAATTTTTTTCTCATATTCACATTTTCATTGTAAGTGTATAGAAGTGTAATTTTTTTAATTGAGATAAAATTCACTTGACATAAAGTTAACTATCATAAAGTGTACAATTCAGTGACATTTAGTATATTCACCGTGTTGTACAACCATTACTACTGTCTGCTTCCAGACTTTTCATCACCCCAAATGGAAACCTAGCTAATGAAACATAAAGCTGTCACTTCCCATGCCCACCTGTGTTTTCTTCTAAGAGTTTAGGCCTTGGATCCATTTTGAGTTAGGTTTGCATGTTGTGTGAGGTAAGGTCCAACTTTATTTTTTTGTATGTGGGTATCTGGTCCCAGGACCATTTATTGAGAAAACTATTCTTTTACCATTGAAGGATCTTGGCATCTTTGTCAAAAATTATTTGACCTTAGGGGCGCCTGGGTGGCTCAGTTGGTTGAGTGTCTGACTCTTGGTTTCGGCTCAGGTTATGATCTCACAGTTCATGGGTTCGAGCCCAGCATCGCTCTGTCAGTGCAGAGCCTGCTTGGGATTCTCTGTCTCCCTCTCTCTCTTTGCTACTCCCCCACTCAGTCGCTCGCACGCGCTCTCTCTCTCTCTCTCTCTCTCTCTCTCAAAATAAATAAACTTAAATGTATTTATTTATTTTTTAAATCATTTGACCTTAGATACATGGGTTTATTTCTGGACTCTCAGTTCTACTTCATTGATCTACATGTCTTTTCTTATGCCAATACTAATATTGTTTTAATTATTACAGCTTAATAAGTTTCGAAATCAGAAGCTGTGAGTCCTCCAACTCACATTCTATTCATAAGATTATTTTGGCTATTCTGGGTCCCTTGCAATTCCATATGAATTTTAGGATCAGGTTTACATTGAATCTGTAGATTGCTTTGGGATGTATTTCCATTTAAGTCTTCCAGTCCATGCACATGGGACGTCATCCCATTTATTTAAGCCTTTCATTTCTTTCATTGATGTTTTGTAGTTTTCAGTGTACAAGTCTTAATACCTCCTTGAGTTATTTTATTCCTGAATATTTTGTTCTTTTTGATGCTATTATAAATAGTTACTTTCTCCATTTCTTTTTCTTCACTGGTAATGCATAGAAATATAACTTTTTTGTGTGTTGATCTTGTACCTCAACTTTACTAAATTCATTTGTTAACTCTAATAGTTTTCTTGTGGATTCTTTAGGATTTTTTTTTATATAAGGTCATGTCACCTGCTAGTAGAAATAGTTTTCTCTCTTCTTATCCTCTTTGAATGCCTTTTATTTGCTTATCTTGCCTGATTGCTCTAGCTAAAACTTCCAGTACAGTGCTGAACAGAAGTGGTGAAAGTTGGCATCCTTGTCTTATTCCTGACCTCACGAGGAAAGCTTTCAGTTTTTTAATCTTTTAATATGATGTTAGGTATGGATTTTTCATAAATGCTTTTTATTAAGTTGAGGAAATTTCCCAGTATTCCTAATTGTTGAATTTTTTTTTTTTTTTTTATGAAAGGTATTGGATTCTGTCAAATGTTCTCTCTGTATCAATGGAAGTGGTCATGTGGGTTTTGGTTTTTACTCTGTTGATATGGTGTGCTACATTAATTGGTTATCAGACGTTAAACCAACCTTGCATACCTGGGATAACTCACTTGGTGGTGGTATGTAATTATTTTTATAAGTTTGCTAGTATTTTGTTAGGGTTTTGCATCAATTCTTACACTGATCTGTAGTTTTCTTTTCTTGTGATGTCCAGTTTTGGTAACTGAGTTAACAGTAGCCTCAGGGAAGTATTCTGTCTTCTTTATTTGGGTGCCTCTTTCTTTTTAATTATTTACCCCTTCTTAGCACATAAAGAGAACCCCATGTACTGTGGAGTGTGTTCTGTAAGCATCTGTTCCTATACCTTAACCATGGATATTAACCTATACGTGAGTCATGGGTATGAACCTGTACCTTAGTCACAGATTTTAAACACGTTCCTGCCTTTCGTTACTTTAAACAATGCTACAGTGAATAATAATCTTGCATATTAGTCATTTTGTTGAGCTGAGTCTGTCTGTAATTGAATTTTTAGAAGTGGAATAACAGAAAACACATGGCTCTGGTATTTTATAGAAATAACAATTCTGACTTGCTTTTTCGTGGGATGAGGAGTGGGAGATAACATGCTGGAGGAGAACTTACTACACTCTTCTGGCTGGTCATTTTAGAAAGTTTTCTTCAGCTTCTCTTGGCCTCACTGAAGATCAAAAGTATGCGTGTTTATTTTGTAAAAGTTAGCTAAGCTATATATACCTGGATGGATGGGTGTCTTGCACCCTTGGGAACACAATGCCTGTAAAGACAGCACATTTGTTAGATCACCAGGAAAACAAACAGATTTGGCATTAAAAGCTTGGGTCGTACACTTTAATATTGTGCTTCCTCCTGCAGTTATATTTCAAGGTTACATTTCAGAATCATTACTGTTTCGCATCTCAGTCATGATGGGGTTGAGTGAAAATTATGTGTATTTCAATTACTGAAGATTTTGTACAAATCTTTCCTATCTCAAACCCAGGATTGTTTGATTCCCAAATAATATACTGCTGATTTTACAATTTCTGTTGTAGTCCAGTATGAAAAAAGCCAGTGTTAAAATTCTGAAAAATTTTGATGAAGCGATCATTGTGGATGCTGCCAGTTTGGATCCAGAATCTTTGTATCAGCGGACATATGCAGGGTAAGCTTGACTGAGTGTCTAAAATGTCTACAAGTTTATGGAGTTTTGTCTCTTTTATTTTTCAATTTAAAATTTAAAAATGTGGGGGATACCGGGTGGCTCAGTCGGTTAAACGTCTGACACGGGCTCAGGTCATGATCTCGCAGTTCATGAGTTCAAGCCCCGCCTCAGGTTTTGTGCTGACAGCTCAGAGCCTGGAGCCTGCTTCGGATTCTGTGTCTCCCTCTCTCTCTGTCCCTCCCCTACTCATGTTCTATCTCTCTTTGTCTCAAAAATAAATAAACATTAAAAACAATTAAGATTTAAAAATTGTTTCTCATCTATTATATAGCCAGCACTTACTTATATAGAGTATGCAGTAGACCATGGTTAAGAGTGAAGGCTCAGGAGTGACTTCCTGGGTTTTTATCTTGGCTCAGCCACTTATTGGAAAACTACTTAACCTCTTGGTGTCTCAGTTTTTTCATTTCTAAATTGAGATTAATATTAGTGCTTCATTGGGTTGTTCAGGGGATTAAATGAGGTAATACACAAAAAGCATTTAAAACCTTGCCTAATATCTAGTAAACACTCCATAAATGTCATTACCGTCATCATTCCACCATGCTGTACAAGGTTGATGAGTATCATGTTTATCTGACAGGTTTTAGGCTGTATCTCTTCCATGTTTCATTTGGTTCGTATGTTAGCTATTTCAAAGTCTGTCTTAAAAGCAAAAGTAAAGTACAGTGACTAATACTGTGTAACTAATACTTGAAAATGGAATAAAATTATTTCTTTGTATTTAATTAAGAATTGGAGGGCGCCTGGGTGGCGCAGTCGGTTAAGCGTCCGACTTCAGCCAGGTCACGATCTCACGGTCCGTGAGTTCGAGCCCCGCGTCGGGCTCTGGGCTGATGGCTCAGAGCCTGGAGCCTGTTTCTGATTCTGTGTCTCCCTCTCTCTCTGCCCCTCCCCCATTCATGCTCTGTCTCTCTCTGTCCCAAAAAATAAATAAACGTTGAAAAAAAAAATTTTAGAAAAAAAAAAAAAGAATTGGATGTTTAATTTATCCTGTAACAAAAAGACATCAATTCCTAGCATATACCACTTGCTGACCTTTACCACAGATCAGATCACAAAGTCACTTTCTCCTCTCTAAAGATGGCTTGATTAACATATAAACCTGTGTAAAGTCTTGATTACCCTACTCAGACCCAACCCCAGTCCCGGCATGCCATAAAAAGGGATTTCAACATGTTTAATTGAGTTTATCAGAGAGTAACAGTGATATTTGGGAGACCAGGGAGTCGTGGGATGTACTTTGAAGTAAATTAAAGCTGTGGGACCATATTGTCTTCAGAAAGCATGCTTTAGCTGCATCAATATGGTGATCTTTATCTCTTCTTTTAGGAAATGGTGGACAATAAGCCTAAATGATTTAATTCCCAAAGATTATATTTATTCTTAAGGAATCGTTGTTAGTTCATTTACTTAAAACCTGACTTAAAGCAGTCTGTCAATTGCAAGATGTTTTACTTCTGTAATTTTTTTGCTGTGTGTGTAAAATAAATGTATTTTAACAGATAATATATAAAATGGGTCAGAAATAGAGAAATAATGACTTTTCTCCATCTTTAAAAATTTTTTTTTTGGTTTTTAAAAATATTTATTTTTGAGAGAGAGACACACACACACACAGGATGAATGGGGGAGGGACAGAGAGAGAGGGAGACACAGAATCCAAAGCAGGCCCCAGGCTCTGCACAGAGCCCAACACAGGGCTCGAACTCATGAACCATGAGATCATGACCTGAGGCGAAGTTGGACGCTTAACTGACTGAGCCACCCAGGCGCCCCCCAACTTTTCTTCATCTTTAAAGATAGTTTTCAGTGTTGGTTTTTAGTCTTATGGTTTTGGCATCTTCCTGAAATGTTTCTCAAGGCAGACATATTTCTGTCTGTTGGTGTATTGCAAGCACATGTGAAATGACAACTTAACTGGGAAGGATAACCCTAAAATAAGACCCACCATGGCCCGAGTGAAATAATACATGGGCGTCACAGTTTCTTTTCCTTCTTTTAATTACAAATACATTAATCTCCTCTAAAAATTAAATGTGTAGATAAGGCTGATGTCCCCTTTGATCACACACCAGAGCTTTTTCTCTCCCCTTCCTACTCAGGATAATCACTGTGACATTATAGTATGTATTTTTGCTTGCTTATTTTTATGTAATCGGTATTACACTCTATTTGGTACCTTGTGCTTTCAGTCCAGCGAGTTTTGGAGACTTTTCTATAGTAGTATATACAGATTTACCTCATTTTAACTATTTGTAGTGTTCCATATAAAATCTTAATTATAGCTCATAACTGTGGCCACTCTTTGGCCCTTTGGGTATTGGTGAATATTCAAGTTGTTTGCGATTTTTCACTGTTACGCACAGAATGGCAAAGAATTACTTTTATATACTTCCTTGTACCAAGAGGCAGATTTTAAATTTTAATAGATCTTAACCAGTTTACCTTTATTTTCTTTATTTTTTTGAGAGAGAGAGGGCGCGAGTGAGCAAGGGGCACACAGAGAGAAAGAGAGAGAGAGAGAGAGAGAGAGAGTCCCTCAGAGAGAAGGAGAGAGAGAGAGAAGCATTGCTCACCCAAAATGGGGCTCGAGCTCACAAACCATGGGGTCATGACCTGAGCTGAAGTCAGATGCTTGATGACTGAGCCACCCAGGCGCCCGTTAACCAGCTTCCCTTTAAGAGTAGCTATATGTTTTGCATTCTTACCCCCCGTTAAGGAAGATACTCGTTTCCCCCGTATCTTTATTGACACTAAATAACATCAGATGTTTGATTTTTTACCAATCTGGATTATTGCCCCTGAGATTAAGTTGCTTTTGGCATGTTTGTTGGTCGTTCAGGTTTCTCTTCTGTGAAGTGACTGTTCGTCTCCTTTTTACATTTTTCTGTCTTTCTTAGTTACTTGTTGGAATTCTTTATGTTTTTGAATATTCATTATTGATTAGTAATCTGTTAAATAAGGTCTTTCACTGTGTTCTTTGCCTTTCAAGTTTGCTTGATATTATTGTAGCTTTATAGCATATAGAATGACTATATGTAATACATAATGACTCTAGCTCTATAGACTCTAGCTCTGTAATACACATTTTGATCTAAGACAGGTTCCTACCTTTTTATCTCCTTTACAGAATTATCTTGGCTATTCTTATGCCTTTTGTCTTCCATATGAATTTTAGAATTGTGAGCTACCTGTTCACCCATCATGTTTCATAAACCTTTCTGGGATTTTGAATGGAATTGCATTGAATTAAAGATTATTTTGCTTTCTTTAGGGGACAGTTCTATTTAAAATAAGCCTTGCTTAAAATAAAATAAAATAAAATAAAATAAAATAAAATAAAATAAAATAAAATAAAGTAAAGTAAAGTAAAGTAAAATAATAAAATAAAATAAAATAAAATAAAATAAATAAAAATAAACCTTGCTTTGAATAACATGACACAGTATTTTTAGCTTCCTACATTTAACTGAGATGCTTAAGAGTGGAATTTTTCTTTCCTTAATTTGGTATTGATCATTAGAAATCATATTTTTCTTTTTGTACTTATTTAGGAAGATGACATTTGGAAGAGTAAGTGACTTGGGGCAATTCATCCGAGAATCTGAGCCTGAACCTGATGTAAAGAAATCAAAAGGTTTGTGGTGTTTTCATACTCCCTGTTAAGCCTTTGCTCACATTAGTCAGTGACTGTAAGTGAAGGATCATTTAAGATTTAAACAGTTTATTTTATGAAATAATTGCCTTCTCTCTCACCTTGTGTTTGTAGTCACAGCTGAGCACAAGGGCTTTGTGTAATCACATCTCTGTACAGTCTCTGAATGAAAGGTATTGAATTTGCTTTACCATTCCAAAAAGCACATCTGCATGAAAAAATATTTGTCACTTTTTTATTTAAAATAGTGAATACCCAGGGCGCCTGGGTGGCTTAGTCAGTCTGACTTCGGCTCAGGTCATGATCTCATGGTTCTTGGGTTCAGGCCCTACATCAGGCTCTGTGCTGACAGTGCAGAGTCTGGGATTCCCTCCCTCTCTCTCTCTCTCTCTCTGTCTGCTCATCCCCAACTCACTCACACACTCTCTCTCAAAATAAATAAACTTAAAAAACAAAAATGGTGAATACCCAGTCCAGGTTGGATTTGAGGTTTATCTCAAGACCCTTTAATTCATTAAATTTCCTCTAATTTGCTGAAATTTCAAATACATGATATATATGTGAAAAATATGAAGAGGTTGAAATTCAAGTCCTTCATTTAAAATCACCTGGAGAGTGCTCATTTAGTTGCAAGAGTTAAACACAAATCTTTTTTGACAAGTACATTATTTGTGACTGATTTCAGCTTCCAAACAGTTGGTTTACAAGGAAGATTTTAAAAACCAATGTGGATCCATTCACTTGGGATCTAGAAATTTTTCAGTGTGATTGGATTGATAGTATTGTCTTGAGTAAAAGACACTAATTTGTAAGAAGAAAGTGTTCCAGGGGCACCTGGATGTCTCGGTTGAGTGTCTGACTCTTGGTCTCGGCTCAGATCGTGTCCTCACAGTTCATGAGTTTGAGCCCCACATCGAGCTCTGCGCTGGTACTGTGGAGCCTGCTTGGGATTCTCTCTCTTTCTCTCTCTCTGTCCCTCTCCCTCTCCCTCTCTCTCTCTCCCCCTCCCTCTTTCTCTTTGCCCCTCCCACATTCTCTCTGTCTCTCAAAATAAACTTTAAAAAAAAAAGAAGAAAATCTCCCATTTTGAGAAATGTGTTTAAAATTAAGAGCTATTATTAATCTTCCTATTGAATTTAATAGGATTGCATTCCATTTATTTATTTATTTATTTTTAAGTAAACTCTACCCCCAACGTAGAGCTCAAACTCCTAACCCCAAGATCGAGAGTCACATGCTCCAGCAACTGAGCCCAGCCAGGTGCCTGTATTATATTTATTTTTTAATTCAACTACTACTTGAGTAAGGAATGATCTTGGTGTTGGTGAGCAATCTACTTTTGGGTCAGATATACATTGACAGAGTAAGCAAAAAATGCAACAGTTGTTGAAATCATTTAGACCCAAAAAGGGCCTGTTAACCTATTTTACCCTATCAGTTTATTTAAATAATTGATTTTATTTCCTAATTTGCCAGAGAAGCCTGAGATACACAGTCAGGAAAAGTACAAAGACGGAAAGAAGTCTTCACAGTTCATTCAGTAAATAATTTTGTAGTGCCTCTGTGCACTCTTATTCACGGGGCAGGTTAGAACATACAGATCCTGCCATTAAGAAACCTAGAGTCTAATAGTGTATTTTGTTGGTAAAAAATGAGTACAAAGAAGAAGTGACTGGTAGCTTTGGAGTAGAGGAAGTATTAGACAGCCTCTGTGGGGTATTGGCCAGCAAGGGCTCTACACTGTCCTCAGGTAGCAAGAAATCAAGACTCTTGATTTTGGCTCAGATCACGATCTCACAGTTCAGGAGATCAAGCCCTGCATCAGGCTCAGGACTGACAGTGCAGAGCCTGCTTGTGATTCTCTCTCTCTCTCTGCCCCTTCCCTGCTTGCACACTCTCCCTCTCTCTCTCAAAATAAATGAATAAACTTAAAAAAAAAAAAAAAGAGGTAGAGAACAGACAAGTTCAATTTGGAACATGCTAATTGTGAGATACCATAGGACAATTTCTAAGTCCATGAATTTTAATGCCCAAGGTCAGGTTTTTTGATTATTTGCATTTTGAAGGAAGTTAAGGCCACAGGAGGGGATGAGATGCCCCAGAGAAAATCTGTCAAAGGAGAAAAGAAGGCTGGAAATGGGGTCCTGGAGAAGTTCCGTGTTAAAAGGGGAGGGGAGGCACAGAAAGGAGCCAAACTTGTGTGCATTGAAAAGGAGAGAGGGTGTTAAACATGTAGGAGACTGTCACAGTGTGGCTCTTTGGGTTAGCCTGAGAGAGAGCAGTGCACTGGGCAATTCAACAGCCATTTGAGACTTTAGGCCGAGTGTGTAATGTGGCTTTATTGACTGGTTGGCCATAAAGTTTAACTAGACCAGTCTTCAGACTTTTAGCTAATACTAAAAATTATCAAGGGAAAGGATGCAGGTTTTGCACTTTTCATGAATGCTATATATAGTTCTAATCCAGTCATTGACTTAATCAGTACCTTGCCTAAGAAATAATCTACCAACTGCTTGATTTAAGGCCGAGTTGGAAAGGATCTTATTTGTGTTAAAGAAAGGATAAGCTATGTATTTCATTAATGGAAAAAGTGGCTAGTCTATGTCTTGGTGATTCCTCAGCACCTGAGTACCTACCTATACGAAGATAGGCTTGTGTGTATCTCCTGGGGGGTTGAGGTGTGCTGTGGCCTGGACAGAGCATGGCCATTTAAAACTCTGCTGTTGGGGCGCCTGGGTGGCGCAGTCGGTTAAGCGTCCGACTTCAGCCAGGTCACGATCTCGCGGTCCGTGAGTTCGAGCCCCGCGTCGGGCTCTGGGCTGATGGCTCGGAGCCTGGAGCCTGTTTCCGATTCTGTGTCTCCCTCTCTCTCTGCCCCTCCCCCCGTTCATGCTCTGTCTCTCTCTGTCCCAAAAATAAATAAACGTTGAAAAAAAAAAATTAAAAAAAAAAAAAAAACCTCTGCTGTTAATCAGCCAATTTATACAGACCAGAGATTGAGCATGTGGCAGTGTAATTTTTACTGGAAGCCCTTTTGTACAGGAGCTGGTCTAAAAAATTTGGATATATAACAAGTAGATTGATACCTCCTGATGTACTGCTAGACTCTTATCTAAGACCAAATCCTAGTCATGGTTTTCTTTTGTTCACTTAATATTAGCTGAAAATCTAACACTAGAGAATAGTTTCTTTTTTTTCTTTTAATGTTTTTATTTTATTTTTGAGAGAGAGATCATGAGCAGGGAAGGGGCAGGGAGAGACACAGAATTCTGGGACACAGCATCTTCAGGCTCTGAGCTCTCAGCACAGAGCCCAACCTGGGGCTTGAATTCGTGAACCATGAGATCATGACCTGGGCCAAAGTTGGACGCTTAACTGACTGAACCACACAGGTGCCCCGATAATACTTTTCTTTTATTAAGTGAGGAGAATAGAAGAAAAGTCCAGAACTCTGAAACAGACTTTCAAAAGTCTTTTGCAAGTTAAATACTTCTTAATGGAGATAATCAATTTTGATTAATGGTAATATTCCTTAATGTTTTAGATGAGATTGTACAAAAAAAGAATATCCATTTCTGGAAATAGCTTTTGAATAAGAGCACCTTTTTAATGTAAAATTGTGCATGAAATCTACATTCAATTTTGGTTTTATTTACTAGGATCCATGTTCTCACAAGCTATGAAGAAATGGGTGCAAGGAAATACTGATGAGGTAAATTCTACTTTCAGTGTAAAGAAATTCCTGTTTATAAGTGGCACTTTGTCTAAGTAAAGTTTCAGGTTTTCTCTTTCCTTAGTTCCCACGTTTAAGCAACATGGCACATCATTGCTCCCTTATCCAGGAGGTAACAGGAAAGGGTGGGCCCTTTTTAGTATGTAACAATTGCCTTGTGGGGTCAGTGCAAGATCTTTTAGTTCAGAGACTCTAGCCACTGAGAAATAGACATACCTCCAAATTTCCATCAACCATCAGGCATCCATAGAAGCAAAAAGCTCAAATGTTTCTTTCCTCACTTCTGTTTGCAGAAGAGGAGGCTTGCTTTTTGACTTGTTAAGTACATTGAGAGATGTGAGTGGAAAAAGAAAAACGTTTTGATCATCTAACATGAAAATAGTCATGATGTTGGGTACCCAGTAGCTCACCCTAGAAGACAGTGAACAAATAGCTTGTTAATGTAGCATAGCCAGAGGGTGGCCCAGGTCCTATCACATACAGTTGTGTTTAGAGCACTGATAATGTAAGTCTTAACTTTTCTAATGAATAACCATTATCAACAGTTTGAAATGATTTGTTGTTGTTGTTTTAGGCCCAAGAAGAGCTAGCTTGGAAGATTGCTAAAATGATAGTCAGTGATGTTATGCAACAGGCACAATATGATCAGCCCTTAGAGAGGTCTACAAAGGTAAGAATGACATGTGTTCTGATCTAGCTTGTATAAAAACTGGAAAGAATTAAATTCCAGATATTAAAAAAGGGCATAAGGGAGATTCTGCTTCTGCCTTTGAAGGATTAGCTGCTATAGAAACTGCCCTCTCATCATGAACAACTAGAAAACAAACTAAGTGAAACAACTAGTTCCAGATATCGGACAAAAGGCAGTAGAGGTCTGTAATTCTTGAAATAAGGGTAACATGGAAGTGATCTGTAGCTCACTGCCCAGAAGCAGTTTCCAAAGTGCAGGGAGGGGAGACCTTAATAGAGTTCATAGTGTTGCTGAATTAAGGAGTTAGAAATCAAAGTTTGGATAACCTAAATTGGCTAGAAGTCATAGAGAAGAATACCAGAAAAGGAGCTTCACAGAAAGAAAGCTCCAGAGTTTCTCTCTTTATGAGAGGTCCCTTGAAGGGCTTGGCCAAATACTGATCTATACATATATTGGGTGAAAATGCCCATGGCCATGGAAAAAATAACAAATTAATTCCTGAAACATGGGTTAGGAATAGGTCCCACCCCTACTAACCAAGGTCTTGTAATGTACAAGGCATTGGTTAGTTCCTCAGAAACATTATACTTTACTGCTGGAGCTAAATTAACCCTAGAGTATGGGGCACCTGGGTGGGCTCAGTTGTTTAAGCACTGACCCTTGATTTTAGGCTCTGGTCATGATCTCATCATGGTTTGTGGGTTCGAGCCTGCATTGGGTTTTGTCCTGACAACACGGAGCCTGCTTGGGATTCTCTCTCTCTGCCTCTCTTTCTGCCCCTCTTTTGTGCGCACATGAAAGCTCTCTTTCTCTCTCAAAATAGATGAATAATCTTTAAAAAAAAAAACCAAAAGCTCTAGAGTAAAGCCCCTTAACCGAACTGAAGAGCAACCTTTGAAAGGATCAAACTGCTCTGTAAATAACAACTGCATGACAGGACAAAGGCCAGCCCGCTTTAAAGGAACACAGTAAAATTCAGTACTCAACAGTATAAAAATAACAATGTCTGCCATCCACTGCATTACTAGGTATGCAAGGAAGCAGAAAAACTTGACCCACAATCAGAAGAAAAACATAATCTATAGAAACCATACCCAGAAAATTACTGGATATAAAAGAACTCAAGAAAAAGGGGAAAAGGAAAGAAAGAATCCATGGGACAAATAGAAGACAAATAGCAAAATAGTAGGTTTAAGTGAAATCCTATTAGTGGTCATAGCAAATGTAAATGGTCTAAATAGTTAAATCAAAAAAAAAATAATAATAGTTAAATCGGAGATTGATTAGATAATGGCAGATGCTATCTGTAAGAAGCCTGCTTTAAACATAAAGACTTAAAGTAAAAACAGGATGGAAAAGATATATACTATGCAGACATTAATAAAAGTAATTTGGACTGCCCATATTACTACAAGTCAGAGTAAACTTCAAAACAAGGAATATTACCAGGCACAAAGTACATTTTACATGATAAAAAGGTCAGTTGATTAAGAAGACGTCAAGAGTCCTAAATGTGGGGGCACCTGGGTGGCTTAGTCGGTTAAGCATCTGACTTTGGCTGAGGTCATGATCTTGCAGTTTGTGAGTTCGAGCCCTGTGTCGGGCTCTGTGCTGACAGCTTGGAGCCTGGAGCCTGCCTTGGATTCTGTGTCTCCTCTCTCTGTACCCCCCCAACTTGTGCTTGGTCTATGTCTCTCAAAAAATAAAAAACGTTAAAAAAAAAAAGAATCCTAAATGTGTATGCATCTAACAACAGAGCTTGAAAACACATAAAGCAAAAGCTGATAGAACTACAAGGAAAAATACACAGATCCATAATGACTCTTGGAGATTTCAACAGCCCTGTCTCAGTAATAGAACAGTGTTTAGAAGACTCGAATAACAATGTCAACCAACTTGACCTAAATGACTTGTAGAAAATAATGCATCTAGCAGCGCAGAATACACATTATTTTGGCCTACATATAGAACATTGACTGAGATATACCATATTCTGGGCCATAAAACAAGTTTCAGTACATTTTGAAAGATTGAAATCCTACAATCTGTTTTCTCCTCACAAAGGAATTAAACAAGAAGTCAGTTAGAGAAAGATATGTGGAAAATTCCCCAAATATTTGGGAATTAGGTAACATACTTCTAAGTTACCTATTAGTCAAAGAAGAAATCAAAATAGAGGTTAAAAATATTTTGGACTGAATTAAAATGAAAATACAGCATAGTATTTGTGAGATACTGCTAACACAGTTCTTAAAAGGAAATTTATAGCATTAAATGTTTATGTTAGACAAGAAAAGAGTCTCAGTCTTCTACCTGAAACTAAAAAAATGAGTAAATTAAACCCAAAGAAAGAAGGAAATAATAAAATAAAAAGTGATTATCAATTACATAGAATACAGGCAGATAATAGAGAAAAGTCAAAAGCTGGCTCTTTATTTATTTTTTAATGTTTATTTATTTTTGAGACAGAGAGAGACAGAGCATGAACAGGGGAGGGTCAGAGAGAGAGGGAGACACAGAATCCAAAGCAGGCTCCCGGCTCTGAGCTGTCAGCACAGAGCCCAATGTGGGGCTCGAACTCACGGACCGTGAGATCATGACCTGAGCCGAAGTCAGACGCTTAACTGACTGAGCCACTCAGGCGCCCCTAAAAGCTGGCTCTTTAAAAAGATCGATTAATGTGATAAACCTTTAGCCAGACTAATTGAGGGGGGAAAAAAAGATTAGACATGAATCACCAATACAAAGATTGAAAGGGGACATCGCTACAGAACCTAAAGTTATTAAAATGATATTAGTGAACTATTATGAACAACTTTATGCTAATAAGTTCAACAGCTTGAATGAGATGGAGAAATTCCTTGAAATATATAAATTACCAAAACTCAGTAAGAAATGGTAACCTGAATAATGCTGTATCTATTAAATTGAATTTGAGGAGTTAAATATATTTATATTTATGATATTATCATATTGATACATTATATATATGTACATATGTATAAAATATGAGGAACTCAGCAGACAAAAAAATTGTTTTCAAATTAAAAAATGGGCAAAGGACCTGGAAAGATAGGCCAAAAGATACATGCAAAGGTGCTGAATGTCACTAATCATTAGGGAAGCGCAAATCATAACCACAATATGATATCACCTCACACCTGTTAGAATGACCGTTAGCAAAAAAACAAGCAGTAACAAATGTTAACGAGGATGTAGGAGAAAGGAATCCTTGTGCACTATTGGTGGAAACGTAAATTGGCACAGCCATTATGGGAAACAGTATGTAGGTCCCTCAAAGAACTAAAATTAGAACTATCGTATAGATCTAGCGATACCACTTCTGAGTGTATATTTGAAGAAAATGAAATTATTACCTCGAAAAGATATCTGCACCCCATGTTCATTGCATATTTAGAATCCTATGCAAGAATCCTAAATGTGTTACATGGAAGTAACCTAAGTGTTCATTTATGGTTGAATGGATCAAAAAGAATGAAATCCTGCCAGGGCGCTTGGGTGGCTCAGTCAGTTAAGCGTCCGACCTCGGCTCAGGTCATGATCTCGTGGTTTGTGAGTTCAAGCCCTGTGTCAGGCTCTGTGCTGACAGCTCAGAGCCTGGAGCCTGCTTCGGATTCTGTGTCTTCCTCTCTCTCTGCCCCTCCCCTGTTCGTGCTCTGTTACTCTCTGTCTCAAAAATAAATAAAACATTTTTTAAAAAAAGAATGAAATCCTGCCATTTGTGACGACATGGAGGGGCCTTGAGGACATTTTACTAAGTGAAATAAGTCAGACCTATAGAAAGACAAATATTGTGTGATTTCACTTGTATGTGGAATCTGAAAAAGTCAAACTCCTTGAAACAGCAAAAATGGTAGTTGCCAGGGACTTGGGCTGGAGGGGGTAGGGGAAATGAGGAGATGTTGGTCAGAGGCTACAAACTTCGAGTTACAAGATCGATTCGTTCCGGAGAGCTAATGTACAACATGGTGACTATAGTTAACAGTAATTGTATTATTTTCTTGAAAGTTGCTAATAGAGTAGTTCTTAAGTATTCTTACTATTTTTTTTAAGCTATTTAGATGAGGTGATAGATGTAGTAACCACTATATATATCAAATTATCATGTTATATACTTTAAACTTAAACAGTATTATGTCCATCATAGCAATGAAATTGGAGGGTAGAGGAGAGAAATTGAATTTCCTTCCCACAAAGAAAACCCCAAGCCCAAAAAATAAAACAGAAATAATACTGATTCTAGACAAAGTTCCAGAAAATTGAAGAAGAGGTAATATTTCCCAACATAGTCTATGAGGCTAGCATTACCTTGACACTAGACAAAGACATTACAAGGAAAAAAAACTACAGGCTAGTATCTCTCATGAACATACATACAAAATCCTTGACAAAAATACAAGGAAACCAATCATCAATATATAAAAAGAGTAGAACACCATGACATGTGGAGTTATCCCAGGAAAGCAGGTTTGCTTTGATATTGGAAAACCAGTTGCTGTTACTCATCATAAAAAGAAAAGCATATGATCATTTTAATAGATGCAGGAAAAGAATTTGACAAAATTCAGCCATTGATGACAAAACTCTCAGAAAACTAGGAACAGAACAGAACGCCCTAAACCTGGTAAAACTGACAGTTAACATCATTTTTAATGGGGAAAGACTCCATGATTCTAGGAAAAAGGCAAGGACACTTGCACTGGAAGTCCTAGCCAACGCAAAAAGGCAAAGAAGAAAAGACCTATAGATTGTAAAGGAAGGAGTAAAACTGGTTTTCTTTGCAGAAGACCTCATCACTTACATAGAAATTCCTAAGGCTACTTTATCGAGTATGGTAGTGACTAGCCATGTATGCACAATACAGAACATTTCCATTATCACAGAAAGGACTGTTGGATAGTAGTATCTGAAGGAATCTACAAAAAAGCTATTAGAACTAAGGTTAGCAGTGCTAAAGGATATAAGGTTAATATACAAAAATGAAGTACATTTCTATATACTAGCAATTAACAGTTGGAAATCGAAATTTAAAAAACGATACAATCTACAGTAGCATCCCAAAACATGAAATTCTTAGGAATATATTTAATGAAATATGTATAATATTCGTACATTATAAACTATAACTGAGCAGAATTAAAGATTTAAATAAAAACAAATCATGTTTGTGAATCAAAAGACTCAGTGTTGTTAAGGAGCCATTTCTAGGGGGGATGGGTTAGATGGGTGATGGACATTAAGGAGGGTACTTGTTGGGATGAGCATGGTGTTGTGTATACATGATGAATCACTAAATTCTCCTGAAACCATTATTACACTAAATATTAACTAACTTGGATTTAAATAAATTAAAAAAAAAAATTTAAAGGTGCTTTTTCTTTTTTTTTTTTTAATTTTTTTTTTTCAACGTTTATTTATTTTTGGGACAGAGAGAGACAGAGCATGAACGGGGGAGGGGCAGAGAGAGAGGGAGACACAGAATCGGAAACAGGCTCCAGGCTCTGAGCCGTCAGCCCAGAGCCTGACGCGGGGCTCGAACTCACGGACCGCAAGGTCGTGACCTGGCTGAAGTCGGACGCTTAACCGACTGCGCCACCCAGGCGCCCCTAAAGGTGCTTTTTCAACCCGGGATAGTGATGGTGGTGGTTTAGGTATAACTGACATATAACATTATATTCTTTTCAGGTGTACAACATAGTGATTCAATATTTGTGTACATTGCAAAATGATCACCACAATAAGTCCAGTTAACATCATCAGCATACATAGTTAACAGATTTTTTTTTCTTGTGATGGGAACTTTTAAGATCTGCTCTCTTAGCAGTTTTCAAATATGTAATACAGTATTGACTATACTCTCCATTCTGTACAAGATTATCCAAGACTACTGATAGATTCAGTACAATCACAGTAAATATCCCAGCAGGCTTTTTTGTAGAAATTGACAAGATGATTTTAAAATTTATTGGGAGATTTAAAGTAACTAGAATAGCAACAACAACAACAACAACAACAAGAAACGTGGTGGGGAGGGAGACAAATTGGAAGACTAACCCTACCTAGACACATTTACTGTAAAGCTGCATGATTACGACAGAGTGATATTAGCATAAGGGTAGACGTATAGATTGTTGGAACATGTAGAGAGTGCAGAAGTAAACCCAAATATATGAAGTCAATTGACTTTTGACATATGTGCAAGCTAATCCAATGGTAAAAAGATGGTCTTTTTAGTTTACAGTTTACAGTTACATATATATATCTGTGTGGGGGTGGGGTGGGGAGCGAACCTTGTTCCTTATAGCATATACAGAATCAGCTCAAAATGGATCATAGACCTAAATGTCAGAGCTAAAAGTAAAACTCGTAGGAGAAAATCTGTGATTTGGGGTTAGGCAAAGATTCCTTAGATCATACTAAGCATGAGCCATAAAGGAGAAAAAGCGTTAAATTGATCTTTATCAAAAGTAGAAACTTGTACTTGTCAAAAGACACTGTAAAGAAAATGAAAAGGCAGGTTACAGACTGGGAAGTGATATTTGCAAAACAACTGTCTGAGAAAGGGGTTGTATCCACAATATATAAAGAACCCTTAAGCTCGATAATAAGCCCGACAATCTGGTATTTTTCAAATGGACAAAAGATAAACAGACATTCCACCGGAGAAGATATACAGATGGCAGATATTCGCATGCAGATGTGCTCGACATGTTTAGTCATAAGAGCAATGCAAATTAAAGTCACAATGGTACACAACTACAGACCTAATGGAATGGCTAAAATAGACTGACAGGTGAAGGATGTAGAGCAGTTTGAACCCTACCATATTACTGGTGGAAATGCAAACTGCTATAGCCACTTTGAAAAACAATTTGGCAGCTTTTTAAAAAGTGAAATATATACTAGCCAGGTATCTCCTTGGGAAACTCTGATGGCAGACTTTTTTTTTTTTTTTTTTTTTTTTTTTTATTTAAGTTTTCTTCTTGGGCTGATCATATTTCCAGAGAAAACACTAGCAGTCTCCAGCCTGGAGGATGAAGGCCAGGCTACCAAGGAGGCAAGTGGGAAAAAGCTAGGGAAGTCTCATTATTCTTATTTATACCTCTCCTTAATCCCCCTCTTTTCAGGACAGAATCCTTGTACTTGGTCATGTTTGGTGTAGGTCAGCCCAGAGACCCTCTGTCTTACTCTGCTCAGAGAAGAAATCTCAGATTTTTCTGCTGAGATTGGTTTCGGGGCAGGGGCTGGTTGAGCAGAATTGCAGAATAACTGTAGATTACTAACTTCCAAAACAGGCTTTTAAGAAATCCTTGTGTTTGCACCCAGCCCCCATTCCCTTTACGAGACATACTGGTGCCACCAATTCCTGGACTTTGAGGGATTCTGCATTGTAAATCAGGTTGCTTCTCCACTTTTTCCACTTTGCTTTTAGGATTGAGTCTTTTGGACCAGCTAAGTCATTTACCACTCATACATTTGCTTCCAGCTTCTGCAAGTTTGTTCTGCCTCTTCTCTCACTTTCCCCACTTGTGTGAATTTTTGTTTCTTTTTCTTTTTCTTTTTTTAACTGCTATTTTAGGAAGGAGTGAATTGAATGAGTGCGATCAACTCTCCATCTTTGTCTGAAGGCCCGCAGCTGTAATGGTTAGGAAATTCTGACTTGCCACAAGCTAATACTGTTTCTCAGTAGCTTCTCCAGCTAGTTCTAGTAGTACCTGTGAGAAGCCATGCAAGTAACCGTTAGCAAGTTGAAGGCAGCCACATAGCGTACCCCCCAGTCCTCTCCTCAAGCCAAACATTCCCAGTTTTTTCAACAGTTTTACTTTCCCTAACTTGAGTTGATCACAGAGACTTAATGCGAGAGGAGAATATCTGCTCATGTTCATTATGAAGGCATTAAATGACTCCTCTATTATTTATGTTAGCAAAAATCAGGAATCAGAATCAAATACGAACGTTCAGATGACACCCCATATAACCCACAGTAGTTTGGAGGGCTTGAATTTAAATTTAGGTCCATCATCACCCTTTCCTTGCCAACTTTTTACTCCAAGCACTGTCATTACCAGAGGTTGGTTTAATTTTGAACTTCACACTGAGCCATTTCACACCAAAGCTCTGTTCACTGTGGCAGATTCCATCCTTTTTTCTGTGTAAGGGTGGTAATTTTTGTCTATCTCCACTGGCTCAGTCAAACCCAAAATAGCAAAGAGCAAGATAAAGGTGTATGAAGTTGTGATTCCCCATTATCGTTGATGATCAAATGTTTGACAACATGAAAATGTTCTTTTCAACACCATTTTAGAAAGCAGGTATTTAAAATTGGGGCTTTTTATTTGAGTTGTATGTTCGGATTTTATTACTGTGTGCTTTTCATTTTTAAAATATTACGTCTATTTTGCTATATTTTGTTTTTTAAGCTCGCTAGCCTTCTCTTTGGCTGGCTAAGATGACCATCCTGTGTGTCCTTTAGGGATCAGCAGTGTATTGGTATGGAGAAAGTGCTGGGCTAACAGAACGTCTTCAGTCCACTTTTAGTGAACATGTGGGACCTTCTGCAAGTTGCTTTCCTTTCCAGTCCCCATTTCCTCATCAGTAGATCAGAAAAATTGGACAAGACAGTCTCATAAGATCTCTTTCTGATTCTCATTCTATGATTATATGAATGTGAGCTGCTTCCACGAAGGAGTGCCCAGCCTCTCTCTAGCCTATGTTGATGCCTCTGTGCTCGGAATCGCCTACTCTGCGCGTGTCTAAGAAACATACTTGGGAATGTAACGTGAACTACCTCACAGCATTACTGAGTTATTTCGTGTGTATCTGTCCCCAAGACCTTGTCTCCCCGGGATGTTTGTTCCCTCCCCAGAGCTGTGAGTACAGGGGTCTCAGCCTCAAGATCTTGGTCTTAGGAGGCGAGGTCAGAGTTCTTTTTCTCTTTCTGAAGGTGTTGGAGTATTCTGTATTATGGCTCTCCTGATTTAGTGAATCCTCTAAGGATCGTCATTTAAGTTGTTTGGGGTTTTTCCCTGTTACAGACAGTACTTTAATGAATGTCTGTGTGTAGAAGTCTTTACCCTCTCTTACAAGTATGCTGTTGGGTTAATTGCTAGAAGCAGAATTACTCTGTCAAAAGGTAGATATTTCGTTCTAATAATCTGGTGCCAAAATGGAAAGATAAAAGCAAATCTGGTTGCCAGTCTAGTCCTGGTAGGTAATGCTGGGGTGAGTTGCTTGACCTTTTTAAAGCTTCCATCCATTCATTCATTCATTCATTCATTCATATGTAAATGAAGGTAGTTCTAGTATTCTGCCTCAAGTGGCTGTGGTCCAATCCTGGCTGTCCTGGATGCTGGTATATAGTAAACACTAGGTTTTAATTCCCTTCTTAATCCGTAATAATGTCACTGGCTGTAGAAATGTACGTTACCTTTTTCTTTTTCTTTTTCTTTTTTTCAGCTATGACTCAAGACCTGAGATAAAGGAAATCTGCTTTTGAAAAATAAGAGAACTTTTTTCCTTTGGTTGGATTCTTCAACACAGCCAATGAAGACAAAGCACTGTATTTCTTTTCACGAATATATCACTGTTGTTCCCAAGAAAGAATGGCAGACAATCCTAGACTTCCATCCTAAGCAGAGTGACATGTAGACATTTGCTGCACATGATGTTCACACAGTGAAAGTCATAAAGAGACAAAGTGGTATTGTTTACATTACTAGAAAACTAATAGCTTTCCAATGGCAATAACCCATTTACGAAACAATTTTAGCCCACTGGAATAGACAGGGACCACATACTGTGGGAGGCAGACAAGCGCAGAGCGGATACTCGATGCCCATTCTGTAGCGGTAACCCATCCCTAAAAGTATCATAAAGCAGGTACCAGAAGTGCTTTGCTTTGGCCTCCTAAACCAACAGGTGAGTCAGCCCCTCCGAGAGCCAGGCAGCTCAGGGAGGCAGCGTGGTGCTAGCGGGTTGTTTTCCTTCAGCGGCATTGTGCATTCGCAGAGGCATTAATTTGGAAGGAAGCCAGCTGATAGGTCATCTCAGTGACATTGTCCTTCCCTGTGGTGACAGCATACACTTTTTACATTTTAATTGCTCCTAAAATGCAAATGCAGTATACTGAAAACCAGGCTCTCCCCTGCTAACAAAAAAGAGAAGTCTCCTTTGCTTTGCGCATCAGGACTTGCTCTTCTGGAATACTCCTCCAGGTTACTTCACTTTCCCTTCAGAATACGTGTGGGAAGGAATGTACAGTAGCAGTCACTCCCGTTTCCCCTGTGGTACCTTGAACAAAATGTTTGTTCCCAGACTACTCGGTTTTTGTTTTGTTTCTTCTTTTTTCTTTCTTTTTTTTTTTTTTTTTTTTTTTTTTTTTTTGTAAATTAAGAATATTGACAAGCAAGGGTTGGGGGCGGGAAGAGCACCCAGCCTCGGCTGCCTCCCCCTTCTCCGCTGTGCAGTTGGTGGCCTTTTTGCTTTCTGTCTTTCGGATAGTAGGCGGCCCCCTGCCTGCCCTTCCACTCAGCCGGCTACCGGGTCCGGACCTCGCCGCCGTCAGCAGGCCCGCCCCATTGGCGAGCACACTCCACTGGCCAGACGGTGCCAACGCCTCCTCGCTGCGCGTGACTGTTTGAGGGGAAGGAACGTTCTCTTAGGCGTTACTGCTTTTGCTCAGACTTTGCAAAAAAGAAAACAGAAAAAGATATATAGATATATATATATAAATATATAATTATTAATCACCTCTGTCCTTGAGAAAGTCTTGAATGAATAGAGATTTTATTCCATTGCAATATTTGATTGTATAGAGGCACACTGTTTCATCGACAGAAGAAGCAAAAGGCTGTGTATAAGTTTTTGGTACTGTGTACCACCACTGTTATTCTTCTAAAGCGAAGTATCCATGTACTTAACCCATATTCTATTTAATTGTGTTTGATTTTAAAAATATATATATATATGAATTATATTTAAAATGGTGTCAACTTTCTGCTTTCAGGGCACTCGTGGCTCTTCTCCTGAAACGTGTTGATTCTTCCAAATATTTCCATTTGCTTTACAAAAACCCAGACACGAGCCACTCCTGGACTAAGCCCTGTGTTTGGAGTGAACGGCATAGACCTGAGGTTTTATTAGGTGTATTTGCTGTGACTAACTCGTTTTGTTCTTTTAACACAATGTTGCCATCCTTTCACTTTGCTTCAACCTTTAAGTAAGAGAAAAGCAATATAAAGGTCATAGAATAAAATGTGGTTTTGGGTGACTCTTGCTGCCTCTGCATGTTTTGGAATAACAATTTCTGTAAGACTCTAGGCTAATTTAAACTACTGCTTTTAGTTAAGAATATATATAGTCCTTTGTATACATTTTGTGCTTCCGAGCTAGAGACATCAGTGGTTGTAAGATTCTTATATAGAGAAGAGTAGCAAGTTTGAGACTTGGTTACTTTTTTCTGCCCCACCTGCTGTGGGACACAGAGGCAGATGGTGGCCTGAAGTTACTAGGCAGAGTTAATATTTGATGGGAAGTAGATCCTTGGACTTCTTTTAACATTGGAATGGGATGCGATATAACATTGAGCACACAGTGTGCTCCAGGCTCTATGCAGCGCACCCACAAAATATGCTGCCTCTGCAGGCTCTCATAGGTTCAAGGAATCATTTGCACCCCATCCTTATCATGTTGTTGACATCAGCGCAAATCGTTAAGGAAGAAGAGGTGTTAGTAAAGCAGTGGTACCTTCTGTAACTTACCACCTCTTCAATCACTCCTGTAAGATTTGATGAAAAGTGAAAAGCAAATGTCAACTGAGTCCAGTGATGAGTGATAAAGCAGGGAGCAATGTTTTGCAGCTTTTTCTCCTTGGGTTTCAGCATTCAGTAGAGCTTTATGAAATGGAGGCAATGTCCATTTCTGGAGCTGTGACTAGTTCAGTAAGAATTTGGAGGGGAAGGTCACTCTGGATTGCAGAAAATTACAATCTTCTTTGTTGTCTTATTTCAGTACAGCTAGCTGAGCACCTGCTGAAGCAGCTGACCTTTTCTCTCTAATGACACTGTTTGGGGGATACCCGCCTGACTCACGCTGACATGTCTGCACACAGTGACCTTTTCCCTTTCCTCCCTCCCCCACACACCAGTTGATTAGACCAGGGTGGAACTGACCCAAACAGGCCCAAGAAAATTCTTTATCTTAACAGTTTTGCAAGGGGAAGGAGAGAGACCCTCTGGGATTGCAGCTGGTATGGGGCGCTTAGAAAGCGGGGACCCATGAGCTGCACCGCATGACAGGCAGAGAGGCTTAAAATAGAAATACAGAAACATGAGTGCGAGTGGGCCAGAGGGGCCACCCCAGTGGCCTCGAGGACTTGGCTGGCTTCTGGATCTGGTTCTCCATCTTTGCTGTGAACTCTACTAATCCCTCAGGTATCCTTAGAATGCATTTTGGCTTTTCAAAAGTCAGTCTGAAGTGAATTTTTATTACATGCAACCAAAAGGACCTTGACTAAAGTACTGCCAGATTGTTCTAATTACTCATGATCGTGTCCTCAGTGTGTTTGCAAAGTACCACTGAATTCTGGAGCATTCTTCTTTCATAAACCTTCCTTGGTCATTTTGTGAATTCTCTCAAAATGGAATCCTAAACTAATGGAGCTAAAAGACACTCCCTCATTTATATAGGGAGGAGTTACTCAGGCCTGGGAAAAGGGGAGGTCTAAGTCCCTGTTAGAACTCAGGCCTTCCGGACCAGGGCCTCCTCTTGTTTCCCAACATCCCTCCAAGGGATAAGCACCATCCCCGCTTGTAGCAACTATAATAAACCCAGAAATAGAGGGCATTCTATCAATGAGTAACATAATAAGCTTCAGATGATGAGAGGGCAGTGATTATCAAAAACAGGTCAATGCTGACCACTTCTACATACAAGGCAAGATGTCTGGCCTTTGGTTGGAGCCATAAGTAGGAGTAAATCCCAGCAAAACCCTCAAGTTTACAACTTAGGAGACCCACACTAAGAGTCACCCTAGGAGGCCACTTACAGATTAGCACTGTGGGCCTTTACAGGGTCTCTGCTTGGGCAGGGTTGAGAGTGGTTCGGAGTCAGAAGTATGGTACTATATGGATCTTGGGCAGGTGGGAGTGGCCACGGAGAGTGTTGGAGGGATCAGTATGAGCAAAAGCCTGGAGGGCATTCATGCTCAGGGAGAGAGAAGTTCCATCTGCTTGCTTGCCTATCACACAGGGTAGTGAGTATTTCTGCCTTAGTAATTTTATGCAACTAATTTATCCTCAGCCTGTTCCCTCCAAACTGCCTGCTCTGGCACAGTGAGGGTATCTGAACTCACCTGGAATAATGAAGCCCCTTACCGAAGAGTGGTAGCGCACTGCTCCCAGGCACCGCCGCGGCACCTACGGGACTATTCGTGAGCACAGGCTGGGGTAGCTGGGCCCCTGGGGCCTATGTTGGGCAGGCAAGGTGCCTAGAAAAAGTGAGTTTGAGTTCAGCTCCTGGCATTTCCTTTGACTTCAGGTATGAGTCCCCCATCTTGAATGTGCCTTCAGGCTCACCTCTAAATGGTCCCAAGCTGGCCTCTGCCTGCACCACAGCAAGAGGCCTCTGCGCCATGCCCCTCGAGGACAGGCCCTCGCCGAACAGTGCCAGCCTCCACACTATGTGTAGCTCTGAGTGGCGGGCCCAGCCTTGTGTGCTCATCAGAACCCAGCGGGCTCCACCCAGACCCTAGATTTCCTCATCTTGACAAACAACCTTTGTTCCTTCTAATGACAGAGCCCCTGGTTTAGCAAATGTTCGCGAAGTTAGAAGTATTTTAATGCCTACTAAGTGCCAGGCACTATTTACAGTGCAGGGACGGGAATAAAACAAACTTGTGAGCCCCTGCCACTTCCATTCTACCGAGGAGGTGATAAGAAGCTGGAAGCTTCCGTCTATACTGTGTGCTGGGATTTTTTGACTCAAGATTGCCTTTTGAGCCTATGATTTAACACCCTTTCCTTACAAAGCCCTGCAGGAAGTCACTAGGCTTTCCCGACCCATAAAAGAGACCCACAGGCTGAAGGGGGCCCAACGAGGGGTCGCTCTGCCATGGAGCACCGGGCTGACAACAAGGAGTGGGTACCTTGACGTCTGAGGCCATCAAGCAAGTCTAAGTAGGGTAGGCTTAGCAGAGGCCAAAGGATCAGTCTGAGCCCCATGGGGCTCTGTGCAGAGTTTCGGGAACTGAATTCTTAGAAACAGAAACACAAAAGCTAGTGTAAAGTCATCACATGCACGTGATATAAAATCCCAGCCTTGGAAGAGCCTATTGAGCCGACTCCAAGAGGTAGTCTCCTCATTCTGAGTTCGACTTTAACGATAATGACAGTAACCGGCACAAGCAAATGTGCCTACACTGTGCCAGGCGCTGGTAAGGTAAGTGCCTACTTGCCCTTGTATGAGGGGGGCGGAGGCTTCAGAGGTGGAAAAAGCGAGTCCAGGCGGTGAGACTGCCCGCTTCCCCACTGCTCTGCCCCCCTGTAAATCGTCACGGGCTCTTCTCTCATTGTGCTGCTGTTGCTTCGTGCTGACGAAAGCCTGGCATAGATGCTCTAGGAAAACGGCATCGTGGCTTTAAAATGGAAAACACTCCATCCGTTACCTGAAAGCAGTAAACTTTCACGTGCATCAGGATCCCCTGGAGAACTTGTTAAGACATGGATTTCTGGGCCTAACCCCGTGTCTGATTGAGTAGGTCTGGGGCAAGGGCTGAGGATTTGCATTTTTAACACATTCCTAGATGACGCTATTCTGCTCTGGAGACCAGACGTTTGACTTTGGAGAATCACTGCCTTTAAGTCTTTCCCTATAAATTGGGAACTGAATGTTTTCATTCCGTTATTGGAAATGCCCGTGCTACACAGAAACGCAATTTGAGTCTTTGTTACTCATGATTCCCCAAAACAAGCACACGCATCTCTTAGTGCTTTCAGATGTTGGAGCCAAGCACACCCAAACGCCACCCCACTGTCTCAGTCACTGGGCAGGTCTGAGACCATCGAGGCAAGTCTCCCCCTGGGAGTAAGGCCATAGGCTAGTCTCAGCCCCCATGGTCTTGAGCTCCCACCCCTGCCCCGCCATGCGCTGTGCCTTTGCTGGGGACAGTGCACCTGACATGCTTCCTTAGGGCTGAGACTGAGCTGGCATCCCACCCAAGGTGCACAATCCCTGTCTGGTCCATTTTCTTCCAGTTCTTCCCCCAGGTCCTTGATGCCGACTGCCCTCTGAGGTGTTGACCGTGACTTTCCTGACCTGCCTGTCTCTCCCTCGCTGCCCTCGTCAAGTCCCTCCCGTAGGACACTGGTACCTTGCTCTTCCTTTCTTCCCCTCTTCACCTCCCTCCTCCCCATTTCTTCCTTCAGCACATATTTCCTGAGGACTCGTTCTATGCCTGTTCCAGTTACTGGGGGTACAAGCAGTACCCCTCCTTGCAGCCTAGAAGACAATGGTAATTCATGCGATGAGTGTTACGGGAGAGAGAGCGGGGCATCTGTTGGGGGCAGTCTAGGCGGACCCCTCTTGGTGAGCCACAGACCTCCTGATCATCTCCGTCTTCCTCCAGAACATGTGCATTCTGCACATATCTCTTTCCTCAAGATACTGTTTCTTCCCAGTCCCAACACATGCAGGCCACTCCTCCCCCCTTAAACCCACAACTGGACCACGACTTCATGTTGGCATGGTTCACGACTGCCCGCTGCTGGCCAGGGCTGTGTCCATATCCTTGTTCCACGTCCCCCATTGCCACATGGGGAGGCTGTGCTCTCATCTCTGCCACCTGCCCAGCTCCAGAACACTCCTGGCTATCTTTCTCCACGTGTTTGACTCATCACCGCATCATTCCCACCCCAAGAAACCACTGTCCATGATGATGACCCACCCAGCAACCCAGCTTAGAGTTCTTTGGCCTTCCTCGTTCTCAAGAACGTATTTTACTCTTCAGTCACACCCATAACTAGATTTTGTCACCTCCTGTCAACTGCTCTACCTCTGGTTTCCCCTCACATTTTAGCCCACCGTAATCCCAAACGGTGCAAGTACAGTTCTAGATTCCTCCCATTGGGATGCGTGAAAAGGGGGCGGCGTGGGGGGGAGGGGGAAGAAACCTAGTAAGTATCCCAGAGGGGTATGCCCTCACTATTATAAGAGTTAGGTTTTGTAAACCAGCCTTTCAAAGAGCAATTTCAAGAGCAATAAGTGACTACTTTCGTTGTAAGGGTTACAAACCTGCGCCCACACGAGAAGTTGGGGGTGGGGCAAGAACTGCCCTCACGTGGTGACTTGGATCAAACTTTCCCATGACGCTGTCAGATAAGTATTTTAAAATGCTGCAGCTCAAACAACTTGGATGCAGTTGAAGGATGTGTTCTTCAAGACACTGTGGCTCTGGATATGACGAAGACGTTGATGTCCAAGATGCATGTAGAGAGTTGGAATAAAATTGTTACTTGAAATGTAAGAATGGGGGGAGCAATATTTTGTATTACTGTATTATTGTATATAATGTTATTTTAAATATGCATGTGTAACTGAATAAATTAGATATTATGATTAGACATCTGACTATTTCATCAACATTCCTAAAAGTTTAAATATCCGGATTGACCCCTTAATTTTTAACAATCTTTTCATTAGGAAAATAGGGATTTGCCTTAAATCTAAGATCACCTATATCATTAATGAACTCTCAAGTTCCTTAATTAGCATTTAACATACTGACTGATCTAGCTGCCTAGATCTTGGAACACTAGACTTTATTTTTTTTAATTTTTACTTTTAAATATTTATTTTTGAGAGAGAGCACAAGTGGGGGAGGGGCAGAAAGCAAGGAAGACGCAGAATCCGAAGCAGGCTTCGGGTTCCGAGCTGTTAGCACAGAACTAACTCGATGTGGGGCTCGAACCCACAAACAGTGAGATCACGACTTGAGCCAAAGTTGGACGCTCCACACTAGAATTTAAACCACACCTACCCCTTTCTATCCTTTGTTCAGTGGGCTTTTACCCCTCTGAGCCCGTGCCTTTGCTCAAGCAACACCTACAACTTAAAATGCCCTTCTCTAAACTCCACATAAAGAAGTCCTCATTTCTGAAGGCTGGCTCCCTTCCTCCCTTGCCTCCTCCTCTAGAAACCTTCCCTGATGTCCTGTCCGTCTGAGTTGCTCTGAGCACATCCTCACACACCATTCAGTGTGGTGTCATGGAGGGTTGGTTCTGGGCCTGTCTCACCAGATGTGAGGAAGCTCTTCCCAGGAAAGGCCTGGGGTTGACCCCGAGGAGCATGGCTCAGGAGATGCTGGGGGGTGGGGGGCTTGCTCTAAATGAATCAGGCCCAGCTAATGGTCTTCCAGGCCTATGTGCACAGATTCAGAACCAAGTCTTCCTGTGCCTTAGGGGCTAAAGGGGGTCTCTGCTCCTGGCAAGAGGTTGATGTTGGGATGTCTTACACTTGTCCAGCAATTCATAAGGTCTGACTTACAGACGCCTGACTGTCCTGAGACCCTTCCAGGAGGTCTACGTGGTCAAGATTATGTATCATAATAACACTAAAGACGTTAATCGCCCTTTGCACCGTGTGGATATTTGCACTGATAATGCAGAAACAATGGTGAAACTTCTGGAATCTTAGCAAGAATCTAGACAGTGACACCAAACTACCAGCGGTCATTGTATTCTTCACAACTGTGTGACTTGTCATGATTCCCATAAGAATGTCCTTGGCAAAGCAGAAACAATTATTAGTTTTATTAAATCTCAAACACATGTTTTTCAATCGCATGTGGGACAAAATGGGAAGCACGCATAAAGCACTTCTGCACGGTGACTATGACCGTGGCCTGCAGGACAAGCACTTAGGCAATCGTGCGACTTGTTAGCAGAACTGGCCGCTGTGGTCATGGAATATGTGAAAGACCAGACAAGCTGGTTATTCAGACTTGGGTGTTTTTTTTTCTTCAAATATTTATTTATTTTGAAAGAGCACATGTGCACACACACACACACGAGTAGAGAAGGGGCAGAGAGAGAGGGAGAATCCCAAGTAAGTTCTGTGTCAGCAGCTCAGGGCCCGACCTGGGGCTCGAACTCACAAACCATGAGATCATGACCTGAGCTGAAACCAAGAGTCTGACACCCAACAGACTCAGCCACCCAGGCGCCCCCAGAGACTTGGGCATTTAAAAGGCATTTTCTCGGGCTCTGTGCTGACAGCTCAGAGCCTGGAGCCTGTTTCAGATTCTGTGTCTCTCTCTCTGCCCCCTACCCGCCCCCCCCCCAACTCATGCTCTGTCTCTCTCTCAAAAAAATAAATAAACCTTAAAAAAAATTTTTTAACACATAAAAGGCATTTTCTGGAAAATGAATGAAGCAAGCCTTTAGGGCTTTGAGAAGACAACACTGACAGTATTTATTGCCAAGGATAAAATTTGAGTTTTCAAGCAAAATTTAGACTTTTGGAAAACTAATATTAACCACTGTGAACTTGATAGCTCACAATAGAAAGGACATTTCTATTGAGAGCTGATTAACAGATGTGATTAAAAAAATTTTTTTTAATGTTTACTTATTTTTGAGAGAGAGAGAGAGAGAGAGAGAGAGAGAGAGAGAGAATGAGTGGGGGAGGGGCAGAGAGAGAGGGAGACACAGAATCTGAAACAGGCTCCAGGCTCTGAGCTGTCAGCACAGAGCCCGATGCGGGGCTCAAAGTCACAAACCTCAAGATCATGACCTGAACCAAAGTCGGATGCTTAACTGGCTGAGCCACCCAGGCGCCCCTGACTTTTTTTTTTTTTTTTTTTTTTTTTTTATCCTGTGTGGTGAAATGTGCCAACATTTGGAAGATCTGGATAACCCAATGAACCAACATTTTCCAAATGACGAATGCGTGAGGCCCAGAAGCATGCATAGGTCAAAGATTCAAAGGGCAAGATCCACCAGGAGAGTGAGAAGCGGTTCTGAGAGGGAAAAGTTTGAGAACTGCCCTACCTGCCCAACCTCTGGCTAGTTGCAGAAGCTGCACCAGGGAGGCCAGAGCTCACCTGCCCCGTGCTACTTGCATGAAAAAGATCCAATTCCCTGTTGTGCTGCCTCTTTGCTGTGGGATCTTCAGTATTTCCCTCACTTCTCTGGGCCCCTGTAGAAATGGAGATGATTGTTCTTCAGCAACTGGTGGTGGCAGAGGAGGAAGCTCATCGGTTGGAGAGATATTTGGCAATGCAATCAAAAGGTGCTGCTGATGTATTATGAAGAAGAGGGCGAAGTGCTGGGTTTCTTTAGAGTATTACAAGGAAAGACCCCCTCCAATAATCTTACTTCCAAGGCCGCTCTCAGAGTGCAGACCTAGTACTTTGTGCGGGCCCTCGGTTCCTCATTAGAGGCGTCTCTAATCGTGAGGACTTATTTGAGTTGTGTAATTGCCGGCCCTGGAAAAAGGAGCTTTCCTTCTTCTCTCCCCACTGCGGAGAACTGCTGATCTGATAGCTTCGCCCAGCTCAACAGGAAGTGAACATTCTGTCCCGACCGCAGGGCCCAGAGCAATCTCTTCTGCCTGCCTGAGGTCAGCCACAGAGCTGACATGCCAGGCCGCTGGGGAAGGAGGCTCGGAGAGACTGTGTGCCCTCAGCACTGCTTTGATGGGGAGCGGGGGCATTGGGAGCAGCTGGCTGTCCCGCTGACCTCCCTAAGGCTTTGCAAAGGGAGCCTCCTCTAGAGAATTCACACGAACCTGACTGCACGAGCATCCGGAGATGAGGGCGAGAGATTCTCTCAAGAACAGTTCACTGTATTTTTTTTTTAATTTTTTTTAACATTTCTTTATTTTTGAGACAGAGAGAGACAGAGCATGAGCAGGGGAGGGTCAGAGAGACAGGGAGACACAGAACCTGAAACATGCTCCAGGCTCTGAGCTGTGAGCACAGAGCCCAACGCGGGGCTCGAACTCACAAACCGCGAGATCATGACCTCAACCGAAGTCGGACGCTTAACCGACTGAGCCACCCAGGCGCCCCTAGAACAGTTCACTTTAACTAATTCCCAGAGGCTGTGACACAGAAATATACACCAGAGGACCGGTTTATTGATTTATTAGAAAAAGTTCAGGGGCGCCTGGGTGGCTCAGTCGGTTAAGCCTCTCATTCTTGATTTTGGCTCAGGTCATGATCTCACATTTGTGGGTTTCAACCCCACATCTGCTTGGGATTCTCTCTCTCTCTCTCTCTCCCTCCCTCTCTCTGCCCCTCCTCTGCTCTCTCTCTCTCTTGCTCTCTCTCTCTCTCTCAAAATAAAGAAATATTAAAAAAAGAAAAAGTTCAGGATACCTGGGTGGCTCAGTCAGGTGAGTGTACGACTTCTGCTCAGGTCATGATGTCAAGGTTCATGAGTTCGAGCCCCACATCTGCTTTCAGCGCAGATCCCACTTTGGACCCTCTGTCCTCACGGCTTCCCCGCCCCCCCGCCGCCGCCTCTCCCCTGCTTGGGCTCTTTCTCTCTCAAAAATAAAAAAAATAAAAATAAACATTAAAAACTTAAAAAAAAAAAGAAAAGAAAAAGTTCAATTGTCAATAAGTAAACTGGAAAGAGCATTTGACAAAACCCTACACCCTTTTGGGCAAACCAGGAATAGAGAACTTTCCTCCACTTGGACGTTTGTCCAAACCCATAGAATGTACGGCACCAAGAGTGACCCCTCATGTAAAGTATGGGCTTTGAATAATAACGACGTGTCAATGTAGGTTTATCAGTTGTAACAAATAGCCTTCTCTGGTGTGGGTGTGGACAGTTGGAGAGGATGTGCATGTGTAGGAACAGGGCATATGTGGAAAATCTCTGCTCAGTTTCTTAAACCGAAATATAGTTGACATACCACATTGTGTAAATTTAAGGGGCACAGCATATCGATGTGACACATTTATATTGCCGCATGACAGCCATAGTAGTTAGTTAACATGTCTGTTGTCTCAGAGGTGGTGGGAGCAACTTTCGGCTCAGTTTGGCTGCCATGATGTTGTTCTTTTGTTAAAAACCTTACAAAAGGGGCGCCTGGGTGGGGCAGTCGGTTAAGCGTCCGACTTCAGCTCAGGTCACGATCTTGCGGTCCGTGAGTTCGAGCCCTGCGTCAGGCTCTGGGCTGATGGCTCAGAGCCTGGAGCCTGTTTCCGATTCTGTGTCTCCCTCTCTCTCTGCCCCTCCCCCGTTCATGCTCTGTCTCTCTCTGTCCCAAAAATAAATAAACGTTGAAAAAAAAATAAAAAAAAAATAAAACTTACAAAGGCTTCTCATCTGACCCCAGGGGGGTGGGGGGGAGAAGCCTAAGTCCTTTTTCTTTTTTAAATGTTTATTTATTTATTTTGGAGATAGCAAGCGGGGGAGGGGCAGAGAGAGGATCCCAAGCAGGCTCCATGCTGTCAGCGCTGAGCCCGACTTAGGGCTCGAACTCATGAACCGTGAGATCATGACCTGAGCTGAAATCAAGAGTCTGACGCTTAACCAACGGAGTCACCCAGGGGCCCCTCAAAGTCTTTATAATGACCAATGAGACCCTATGGCCTGTTTTCTCTGTGGCGTCATCTCTAATCATCCTCCCCCTGGGTCACTAGCTGCAGCCACTCTGGGCTACACTCACTCTCCTGCCTCAGGCTTCTGCACTTGTGATTCCTTCCACTTGAAATGCTCTCCCTCTAAATATCTGCATGGATCACAGCCTCCCTCCCTCCTTCTCTTCAGGTCTTTGCTCAGATGTCACCTTCTCAGTGGAGCCATTCCTGGCCATCTTTTTAAAAATTATATCCTGGGACGCCTGGGTGGCTCAGTCACTTAAGCATCTGACACTTGATCTCAGCCTAGGTCTTGATTTCAGGGTCGTGAGTTCAAGTCCCACATTGGTCGTGAAGCCTACTTATAAATAAATAAATAAATAAATAAATAAATAAATAAAGTACCCCTCTGTCCATATTTCCTATCTCCTTTCTTAGATTTTGTTTTCTCCTTAGTACCTATCACTAGCTAACATTTTATTTTATTTACCCTATTTATGGTTTGTTTCCCCCACCACAGAATAAGTTTAGACACCTTGCCAGTTTTGTTCACTCATAACTACTTGTTGAATGCGTGCGTCCGGGAACTGTCCAGCGGGCTGCAATGCTTGGATCACAAGATCACGACATGCCTCACCACCGCAAAGCCACGTGGGAAGTCAGAGCTTCAGGGGTACTGAGTGCGCTGGAATCAGAGCCAAGTTCATCTGCTGATACGGGCGCGTCACAGACACTCCCTCACGTCAAGACAACTAAAGTCTCAACCAGTATTCCCTCTCCTTTCATCGCCTCCTTGACTCCACCTTTTTATTCTTCCAAGGTTCCTAGCCCCTTTCTGATTGGCACAGGCTTTCTTCAGATATGCTCAACTTGAAGGTCTTAGGAGTCGTATTTTTTCTCTAAGACATCTCACATAGACTCTGCTGTGAGCCATGCCGCTGGTTTTGAACTTTGACTCTCAGAGCCAACCCTGTATCCACATAGCCATCCTACAAAATGTCAATTATTCAAGCCTCCATCATGGTCGTCCCAGGAGGGGCAGCACAGCGGATGGAAGCAGAAGGGATGATGGAGACATCACAAAACAGAGGTGCCTCCTTTAATAAGAACAAGTTGTTAACATTCCATTTTTAGGCCTTAGGAAAAGATAAATTTCAAGAAACAATTTTTACTGTGTATTTATTTTTGAGAAAGGAAGAGAGACAGAGCATGAGCAGGGGAGGGGCAGAGAGAGAGGGAGACACAGAATGCAAAGCAGGCTCCAGGCTCCGAGCTGTCAGCACAGAGCCTGACATGGGGATCGAACTCACGAACCTTGAGATCATGACCTGAACTGAAGTCGGATGCTTAACCAACTGAGCCACCCAGGCACCCCAATAATTTCAATATTCTTAAATAAGTAGCAGATGTCTTTTAAGATTAACTATGTTGTTCATGGCTCTGGATCCTTTTTCAATCTGTGTAATAATCTCAGAGATTTAAAAAGCACATTTGACATATTTATTATCAAGTATATAGAAAATTATTGGTACGTCTTATTTCATCAGTTGGCATAATTTTAGGACTTTTTGTTCATCCTCAATCCATGAAGCCAAAACATCATTTGAACAAGTTTCAGAATTTAAAAAATGAAAAGAATTAGGAGCACCTGGGTGGCTCAGTCAGTGTCCAACTTCGGCTCAGGTCATGATCTTGCGGTCCGTGGGTTCGAGCCCTGTGTCGGGCTCTGTGCTGACAGCTCGGAGCCTGAAGCTTGCTTTGGATTCTGGGTCTCCCTCTCTCTCTGCCCCTCTCCCACTCATGCTCTGTCTCTCTTTCTCTCTCTCTCAAAAATAAATAAACATTTAAAAATTTTTTAAATAAATAAAGATTTAAAAGTTTACTGTAATTTTCACTTGTGTCATTAAATAATTTCCTTATTACATAATTAAACAACCAAAATTTTCCCTTGAAATTGATACCTTTTTAAAATTTCTAATAGCATACTATATCTCTTTTTCTTTCATAGATTCCCTTCCTTAGGTTTGTATGTTTAATCATTTTTATCATGTGCCTAATTAATCCAGCAGTTCTCAAACTGTGTAGTTTCAAGACCCAACATATTTACTGGATTAAAAATGAAAACTAAGGGACACCTGGCTGGCTCATTCAGTGGAGTGAGCGACTCTCGATCTCAGGGGTTGTGAGTTCAAGCCCCATGCTGGGTGCAGAGATAACTTAAAAATAAAATCTTGTTTTAAAAACAATAAAATCAATGGGGCGCCTGGGTGGCGCAGTCGGTTAAGCGTCCGACTTCAGCCAGGTCACGATCTCGCGGTCCGTGAGTTCGAGCCCCGCGTCAGGCTCTGGGCTGATGGCTCGGAGCCTGGAGCCTGTTTCCGATTCTGTGTCTCCCTCTCTCTCTGCCCCTCCCCCGTTCATGCTCTGTCTCTCTCTGTCCCCAAAATAAATAAAAAATGTTGAAAAACAAAAATTAAAAAAAAAACAATAAAACTAAAATTAAAACTAAGAAATGCAAAATAGATTTATTCTTAATTTATTTAAAGACAATAATGAGCCCATTATAAGTGAACATAAAAAACATATTGTTATGAAAAATAACTGTTTTCTGAAACAAATTTAGTAAGAAAAGGGACGTTTGTGCCTTTAGTGCCAATATTAATACAACATAAAAGGCAACTCATATTTTCATGTTTTTAAGAAAATACATACACGGTCAGATCTCACAGAACCCCTGAAAGTGTCAGAAATATTCAGGAGTCCACACTTTGAGGACCATTGAATTGATCTATCAGCTTGTAAGATACAAGCTCTATCAGTCTATCTTGTAAAGTACTGAGTGTTCTATTGTAATAGATAACAGATAATACATAATTTCGCTTATTAAACCCAAACACATAAACTTTCCCACGTATTTATTATTTATTTAGCCACTCCCACTCTACAATTTTTATCAAACTCTGTAGAGCAGGATCAATAGCATTTACTGTATTTTATTTTATTTTGAAGACTTTTTCAAATGTTTATTTCAGAGAGAGTTTGGGGGAGGGGCAGAGACGGGTGGGTACAGAGGATCTGAAGCAGGTTCTGTGCTGACAGCAGAGAGCCAGATGCGGGGTTCAAACTCACAAAGTGTGAGATCATGACCTGAGCCGAAGTTGGACACCTATCCGACTGAGGCACCCAGGCACCCGTATCTTATTTTTTAAGCCATCTCTGCACCCAACGTGGAGCTTGAACTCACAACCCCAAGATCAAGAGTCGCAGGCTCCACTGACTGAGCCAGCCAGGCGCCCTGACTGATAGAATTTTTTAACTCCTTTGTCATTCTAGGATAATAACAGGCTGGCTAACAAGATCCAAGTCCTCATCCGGCTGTCATTATTTCCATCCCTGCTCTCAGATACTTTGTTTCATTCTCTCTGCTGTTTATTTGACACAGGCTAGTAAATACAACATTTATCAAGGGAAGATTTAAAGTGAGTTACTTGGTTTGCAACTTTCTTGCATCACCCAGAAATCACTGAATACAGTGACTAAGCATCCAATGAAAACATCTGAAGGTTTTCTAAAACTATGAAATGCTAGATTTTCTCCCTCTAGCATGGCACTGGGACCCGGTACACAAAACCCAATCAAGTTTTCCTATGCATATTTCTCATTGAAACCATTTTTCTGGAACACTGACCATCAAATTAAAGATATGATTTTAAGATGCTATTCCTGGGGGCCCCTGGGTGGCTCAGTCAGTTAAGCGCTCGACTCTTGACTTCGGCTCGGGTCATGATCTCATGGCTTATGGGCTCAAGCCCAACATCAGGCTCCATTCTGATGGTGCAGAGCCTGCTTGGGATTCTGTCTGACCCTCTCTCTCTCTGCCCCTCCCCACTTGCTCTCTCTCGCTCTCTCAAAATACATAAATAAACATTAAACAAGTTTTTTTTAAAAAGATGCGGGGCGCCTGGGTGGCTCAGTCGGCTGAGCGCCCGGCTTCGGCTCAGGTCATGATCTCACGGTTTGTGAGTTCGAGCCCCGCGTCGGGCTCTGTACTGACAGCTCGGAGCCTGGAGCCTGTTTCGGATTCTGTGTCTTTCTCTCTGTTCTTCCCCTGCTCATTCTCTGTCTCTCAAAATAAATAAACATTAAAAAAAAACTAATAAAAAAAAAACATGCTACTCCTGTTAGTGCTCCATCATCCCTAAAAACCGTTAAACAATTTCCGAGTCTTCAATTTTGCACTGTGAGTACACTATTAAAATACCCATATGTGGGGTCCGCAGCCAGATGACGGCAGGCCTGGGGGGAAATGCGCAATGCACAGGCGTGCTGGGGTCCCCAGCCGGCCTTGCAGATGGCTGTGGAGAATGACTTCAGGGAACGTAGAGCCAGGAGAAAGCCAAGCGGCTTCGGGGGACACTGGAGCAGTCCTTCAGAAGTGCACACCTCCACGAATAAAGGGCTCCCTGTCTGGACCTTTACCCACCAAGCGGATGGGGCCCAGGAGTTGGATGAGGAGGAAGGCTTCCTTGGGCAGCTGGCGACCAAGGGGTTGGATGTGTTCAGGAGGATGGGAGTCTGGTCCAGGTGAGCTGCAGACATGTTCCATCACCTCCAGAGCGCAGATGGGGCTGCTCTGAGAGGGGCGGCCTCCCACATCACCCAGAGAAAGTGCAGGACCCGAGCCACCACACTTAGGACAGCCAGAGAGCGGGATGAGCTCGAGGTCGAGGCAGACAGCGTGGAGGAGGCGGAGGTCACAGCTGGGAATGGTGCAGCCGGGACACATGGGGTCGGCCCCCCAGCCTGCACCCTCTGGTCCAGACTCCCAGACCATCAGGGTAGACGATCTGGTGCAGGATGGTTGGCCCATTGCTGGGAGAAGGAAATGAGTGGGGCTGGAAATGGTTTGTGCCTTTGTTTGCTCGTTGTTTTGAGACTTGTTTGTCTCATTCCTTCCCTCTCCCCCATTCCCCTGTCCAGCTCCCACCAGAGGAGGAAGAGCTTTAGGATGCTTGGTCTTGGGGTGACGGGAACTGGCTCGCCACACCCCCTCGGGCCTTCATTTACTATCTGAGTGATGAGGCCAGTTTCCCCACACTGCGCCCCTTGGGTAAGAGGAAGGACGAGTGGGTGTGGGTGTGGCTGGAGTAGCTACACGCTGGTTGCCGGCGGGCAGGTGGGTTTGTGAAGAAGGAACAGCCAGGGAACCAACACTCAGCCTTAGAGAGTTGACACTCCTGCTGAGTCAGGAACCTGAGGTGACCCTGCAAAGGGAAGCGAGATCGCTTGGAGATGTGAACGAAAGTAGATGTAGCATCTTCCTCTTCTCCCCGCCCCCCGGCCCCACCTGAATAGCTCTGGACCCCAGCCCAGAATTTGGAACCTCTTGGAACACTCCTTCCTGCCCCTCAGCCTCCAGCCCTGGAATTTCTCAGGAAGTCTAACCCCTTTGCTAGGTGCTAAGCTTGGGTTCTGCCTCCTCCAACCTCCTTCCAAACTCTTTATCCTGCCCAAGTCCAGGGATGAGTACATCAGTATGTAATACCTTACTATTCCACCTGTGGCTTGATCTTGGAATCAGCCTTCTGGGAGCTGAGCTTCAGAGCTCAGCCAGGGTGTAGTTTCTGGGCCCACCCTAGCAGCCTGGTACTTTTTTTTAAGTTTATTTAATTGTTTTAGTCATCTCTGCTCGAACTCACGACCCCGAGATCAAGAGTCACATACTCTTCTGACTGAGCCAGCCAGGCGCCCCGCAGCCTGGTACTTCTGGACAAATAAACAGATGGACGAATGGAGCACAGCAGCACTCTGAAAGTTTCCAAAATAAACTCTTTCTCTTAATAAAAAAAAAAAAAAAAAAGCCAAGGCAAAACAAACATACTTCTTTGGGAAACAATAGACACGTCATTGACACTGATAGAAATTTTACAGCCTGACACAGAAATTTTCCAAAGCATTGTTGTCGACTTGGAGATGTGCCGTCCAGACCTCTGCGGGAGGAAGGATGTGCTGTTTAGTTGGGGAACTATGGTCTGCCTCCAGCTCTCTGACAGCAGCCTAGATCACCTGAGCTCACAGCTCCTGGGGCAGCCCCATCAGGTGACGGGCTAGCTGGGGCATTTTGGCTCAATGCAGGTCGAGTGTGACGTTTTGTTCCAGAGCTTTCTGCTGGGGTGGCCCTGCCTGCATCCCAGTTCCCTCTTCGCCAGTGTTGTTTCCAGCCCCTCCCACCACCTGTGTTAATTTCTAATAATCATCTTGCACCCCAACTCAGCGCCTATTTCTGGAGAACTCACCTGGCACACTGTTTTCTCAGGTCAGTAGGTACGTGGTTCATAAGAGGGAGCAAAGATCTAGATCACAATGATACGTTTCTGTTCTTTTTTGAAGTTCTAGTAAATGCTTCATGGCTGAAGATGTTGCATTCTGTTTTAGACCTCACAGAAAATGCTGTGTAAGTGTTTGATTAAAATTCTTTTGAAATCAAACATTTTTCATTTTCTTTATCATCACATCAATAACGTATTTCTTTTAAGAGTTTTACTATTTCAGATGCTTTATTTGGAAAACTGACTCATGATGTGCCTTGCATTTTATCTCAGTGACATTTGCAAATATTCTTTATTTTGCCCATTGGCATTAACAGGATATTATGGCCATTCCTGTGAAATATGTGGTTAGCTGTTTTAACTTTCAATGATTCAAATTGTGAGGACTGTCTGGGTATAACAGTTATGGCAACAGGAAAAATAAGGTACTTGATATCTTGGTTGAAATAATGAAACTGTTTTCCATTCTATCTGTCTGTCTATCTATCATCTATTTTTGAGAGAGAGAGAGAGAGAGAGCATGCAAGCACATGCAAGCAGGGGAGGGCAGAAGGAGAGAGAGAGAGAGAGAGAGAGAGAGAGAGAGAGAGAGAATCCAAAGCAGGCTCCACACTCAGCCTGGAGGTGGACGCAGGGCTCGATCCTACAACCCTGGGATCATGACCTGAGCCGAAATCAAGAGTTGGATGCTGAACCAAATGAGTCACCTAGGCACCCCGGTTTTTCATTTTAGAAAGGCAAATTTTATGGGGTACCTGGGTGGCTCCGTCAGTTAAGCATCCGACTTCGGCTCAGGTCATGATCTCTCGGTTTGTGAGTTCCAGCCCTGCATCAGGCTCTGTGCTGACAGCTCAGAGCCTGGAGCCTGCTTCTGATTCTGTGTTCCTCTCTCACTCTGCCCCGCCCCCCTCCCGCTCATTCTCTGTCTCTCTCTCTCTCTGTCATGAATAAATAAACATTTAAAAAAAATTTTTTTAAGAGAAATGCAAATTTTATACTGATTCTTGCATGACATGGAAAGATGCTCCTTGATGTTGTGATATTATCAGAATATCATAAAATTCCTAGGCTGAAGTCTATTTTTGGTATAATTTCAGAAGATTTGTGTTTATGATTTAGAAGAATTGTGGTTATGCTATTTCTAAAAGCTTTAAGAAATATATCCAAATCTTGCCGTCTCTTCATTTTATGGGATTATTTCCATAATTTATTATAAATTCATGCATATATAGATATCTAAGCTCTGCACACTAACTATACACAAGAATTTCAAAGCAGCACCAGTAGCAAAGTAGAAACAATAGAACCAATGGGGCACCTGGGTGGCTCAGTCGTTGAGTGTGGGACTCTTGATTTCAGCTCAGGTCATGACCTTGCAGTTCGCGAGATGGAGCCCTGGGTCAAGCATCATGGAGCCTCCTGAGGATTCTCTCTCCCTCTCTCTCTGCCTCTCCCCCACTCATGCTCTCTCTCAAAATAAACAAACATTAAATTTTTTTTTTCAGCTCCTAAGATACATATTCCCGAAGAGCTATTTTTTTTTTTTTTAACTTTAGTTTGAGAGAGACAGAGAGCACGGGCGGGGAAGGGGCAGAGAGAGAGAGAGAGGCAGAGGGAGAGAGAGAGAATCCCAAGCAGGCTCTGTGCTGTCAGTGCAGAGCCCGATGCAGGGCTCAAACCCACCAACTGTGAGATCATGACCTGAGCTGAAATCAAGAGTCAGACCCTCAATAGGCTGAGCTACCCAGGCGCCTCCTAAAGAGCTATTTTTTTTTTTTTTTTTTTTTTTTTAGGGATTTGGCACGTTAAATCCCATATCCAATTTAAATATCCATATTTAAAGATTTGCAACAGCGAAGCTTTCAAACAGGTAAAGAGTCATCTCCAGATGAATTTTTGTGTCTCTGTGCAAACTTGCTTCATTTGCTTTTAGTTTTTGAAGGCTCCAGACTTCCACAGTGTCTAACATTCACCTGGGCCAGATTTTGAAGTAGGGATAGAACGATGTAGGTGTGCACAGTAGTGAGAGCAGAGATCCAAGACCCTACATGTTCAAGGTTTGAGGAAGGGAGGGGATTCCTCTCAGAATTCCACCTGGAGGTTCTTAGGGTTTCTGGGCAGCCTTCAGGTCAGTTTTCTGGGATGGGCCCGGGGTGGGAAATGTAATTCTGGTGGTAAGGGATGACCTGAGAGCAAATACCCAAACCAAAGGGTATGGTGTGGGGTCTGAGTTTTCTATGACATTTTCTTTAAAAAAATGTTTTTTAATTTATTTATTTTGAGAGAGACAGAGAGAGAGAGAATGAGCAGGGGAGGGGCAGAAAGAAAGCAAGAATCCCAAGCAGGCTCTACGCAGCCAGTGCACAGAGCCCGACAGGGGGCTGGAACCCATGAAACAGATCATGACCTGAGTGAGACGCCCAACCGACTGAGCCACCCAGGCGCCTCTCTATGACATGTTCAAGCTTACTGTTTATAAAATGGTCTCGTATGGCATTTCCTTGAGGAAAAGTGGACAAATCAGTTCCTGACACTTGACCTTCAATAATCAGGAGGAAAAGAAAACTCCCTTAAAGCCATTCAAAGGTAAGCCTGAGGTCAAACCGGCAGGATACAGTGGTGGCTGGGGAGCAGGGCTTCTCATTACAGCCCTTGAAACTGTGTTCAATACTGAGTCTACGTGCATAAACATTTCTCCGGGAAGAGGGTCCCGAGCCGTCATCAGCTTCTCACAGAAGTCAAGGGACCCCAAAAGGTGCAGAACCCCTGCCTGACACCATCTCTTCAGGGACCCTGAGGAGTAAAGGCAGAAGGGTTGGGGGAGACCCAACCCGCAGCTTGGCGGTACGACCTCCTCGGGTTTTAGAGGGGGCGGGGAAGGCCGAGCTCTAGGAGATGCTCCTTTGCCCCGACCGGTTCCCTGGGGTCTACACTGCACCGGGGACGCCCCGTCCCTCCTGCAGTCAGAGTTCAAGACCCGCTTCCCCGACGCCCGCCTCCCAGCGGGCTCCAGCCTGGGGCGTGGCAGGCTGGAATCTGCTCCCAGGCCCAGCGCGAAGGCTGCAAAGGCTGCGGCGGGTAACTAGCTGCGGTCCCAGCGGCTCGCACCCTCCTTTCCCGACCGGGCGAGCGACTGGGGACGCGCCCTCGCGGCGGCGCCACTCCCCCGGGCGCGCGCGCACTCATTTTCCTGGCGGAGGGAGCGGGCTTCGGCGGGCGCTGCGTCCTACAAGACGTGCTGACGTCGCGGAGGGCCGGCAGTCGGCTCGGGAGCGGCCGGCGCGCGCGCGTGTGCGTTAGGCGCCGCAGCGAGGCAGGGAGGCGCGCGGGGACGGTGGTTGTGCCGGTCCTAGGGCGGCGGCTGCCACCGCAGCAGCCCCCCGAGCGGAGGGGGCCGACGCGGCCGGACGAGCTGGGGATGGGGAGGACCGGGTCCCGCACCTCTCCCGGGCGCGTGCGCGGCTCCGGGGCCGCACAGTGACGGCTGCGGCGCCGCTGGCCCGGCAAGCGCCGAGGCCGCTTCGCCAAGGGAACCTTCGGCCGGCGGCGGGCCGGGCCATGAGGAGCGGCCGGGGCCGGGCCAGGCCTCGCTGACCCCGGCCCCG
>NW_024412439.1:2532178-2551955 GCF_014898765.1 Herpailurus yagouaroundi | reverse complement strand
GGGCGCGCTCAGGGCCGGCGGGCCCGCGGTGCTGATCCCGGCCCGCCGCGCTGCGCTGCCTGCCCGCCCGCTGTATGCCCCCGGGGGCGCGGCCATGGAGGTAGTGGGCGACTTCGAGTACAGCAAGAGGGACCTCGTGGGACACGGGGCCTTCGCGGTGGTCTTCCGGGGGCGGCACCGCCAGGTGAGCCCCGTGCGCCGGGGCGAGGCCGGGGTGTGTGGGCCGCGGCACCTCTGCCTGGCTGCGGCCAGGCGGGGTGGTCCCGAAACTTGGCGACGCCGCGGGCGCGGGCCCCCCCACCCCCACCCCCCGGTTTGGCTCGTCGCCCCGAGGCCTGCCATTGTGCGCGCTGTCAGTGTCGCTGGGTTTGTTTTGGTCGGGCGGGGATTGTTTTGAGGCCGAAGCCGCTAGGCAGCGCTCCACCTACCGACGGGCCGCTCGGCCTCTGATTTCCCCTGCTTGCAGAGAACCTGGTAACCAGAAGGCTCTTAGGGGCTCACCGCCGGGGCCCGGCGGGACACACGCCTTTCCACCTGAACGTGACCCGAATCTGAGTCCTAAAGGAGTGCTCGGTCCCCTCCCCAGCGCGGGGCTCGGGCGTGGAAGCGCGCACCTTAGGTTTTTCCGCGCCCTGGGCTGCCAAGGCTTGTCGCCTTTGAGGTCGATAATTGCAGACCCAGCGGAAAACGGGCTTGTTTCCCGTTAGCTCGAGACTTTCTCAAACTCGGGGGTATCGCATTTCCCAGCATTGGTACGTCTGCACCCCATTAGAGCCCCGTACCACCTTCCCTTCTTGGGGTTAGATGGGCGGCTGGAAAAGATGGGCGGACGCTTCTTGTTTCCATCCAAGTAAACATGAAAGCAGGTTCCAAAAAAAAAAAAAAAAATTTTTTTTTTAAAGCTTTTGCTGTTTCGTAAATAGGGTCACACGAGGTTTTAGAATCTAAAGAATTTGGAAGAGCACCTAGAGAGTGGAAATAATCAAAGGGGCTTGGTAGTTCTGACTGTTGGCAAGAGGCATGTTTAAGTGGGCTGATTTTGTTACTTATCAGATAGAGTAGTAAAAACTGCGTTCCTTTCTTAAGAGAAAAGCTTAAAACTCAAAAAATAATTTAAGCAGGAAGCTGAATCCTGCCAAGCTTTCAAATGCCACCTTCCAGTTTATTATCCGCATTTCTCCATAACTTTAAAGTGGTTGTAAACTGTGTCCTTTGTTTCACTTGTGGTCCTCCTATCTATTATTTTTAGTGGCTGTCTTATAAGGTACTAGTTTGTAAGTTATGAAATCATTTTCCTGTTGCTGGAGATTCAGGGTCCTTTCCATTTACCCTTTCCATTGTCTGTATATGAGTGGGCTAAAAACATCTTTGTGCTTATAGATTTACTTCTGTGAAATAATTTCCAGGAGTAACACTATTTTTCCTTTTCAGAAAACTGACTGGGAGGTGGCTATTAAAAGTATTAATAAAAAGAACTTGTCAAAATCACAAATTCTGCTTGGGAAGGAAATTAAAATCTTGAAGGTATGCTTCTTTATGTGATATTTCATAGTAAGTTAAAACCTATTTTAAATTAATGCGTGATGACATCCTTTGTCATTTTGGTGGTTGGAGCCAAATTTGAGAATTTTCACCTGTTGCTGTCATTTTTTGAAACGTTTGAGTACTTGGAAACTGTTTTTAAGAATAGATGTTTGTGTTCTTGGCCAGTGCTTAGAACGGGGTTCTGGGAAGGCTGATTTTAGCTTCTCCTAATTTCTTTTCCTTCGTTACTGTGTTACTGTTTGAGAAGAGGCAGGCCCTTCTTATCCATCATTTAGCTCTTCTGTTGATCCCTTTCGTGTTACATTTAAGTATTTGGGGGAGAAGGGGACTGGGGACAGTTGGAATCTTTTTTCCTTGTAAATTGAAAAGAATACCTACCTTGCAAGTGGCCTTTTTAGATCACTCACAAGCAGTGTTATCGCAAGGAGATGCTTTGAGGAAAAAAATGGTCTCCTAGTCAAATGAGTGTGGAAAATCCTGTCCACTACATACTTCTTGGAGAGTCACTCACAAAGCACTTTGCTCAGTAAAGAAAGTCTGAAAAATTGCTCAATGAAGAAACTAGTTTAGATGTATGTAACTCAGTGTTCCCCAAGCTGATAAGAACATAGACCCCTCACCTAACACTAGCTTTCATCAAAACTACTACCCTCTTAGCTCTTTGAGCTAAGAATTATGCTTCGTTTTCTTTCAGACAAATTATCTGCTCTTTAAAAGCATTTTGGAACTTATGCCTTTAGTGCTGTTAGAGTTGTATACTGAATTTAAAAGACTCCCAGAAAGTCTGCGGTCATACTACCTGTGATATTTATTTTGTAGACAAGAGTACTCCCTGTGTTAAGAGTCTAACAAATGATCGTGGTGAAGAAACATTTAGGGCCCAAGTAAAGTTTGATCAGGCACATTTCATCTTATTTTTTCGTAAATTGAATTGTTCCAATCCAGTCATCAGAAGTGTGGTATATAGAAATTGTATGTATGTATGTGTATGTGTGTGTGTACTTAATATCTATTTGCATATTGAAATGTGTTAGAACGAATATTTTAAATTCTCAATTTCCTTAACAGGAACTTCAGCACGAAAATATTGTAGCCCTCTATGATGTTCAGGTACCTTATTATTATTATTTTAAAATTTGCATGTCAATGAAGAACTTTTCTGTTTCATACAAATGTAAATGAATCATAATAGAAATAGAAAACTGCCTTATTCTTGTTAGCAAGGTATATAGTTTGAGTTATATGTTTGTTAATAAATTGTTCAAAGTAGCAGAGAGCCATAGGTTAAAATGTGCTGCATGAGTATGGTTGTACTATTGGAGTAGTGTTTTAGGTCAGGTAGAGGAATATTGATACCTGATCTGGCATTTCTGTGATAAATGTAGAAAGGACTGTTGTGGGTTCTTAAAAAATTAGAGCTTTTTTCTTATTGCAAAAGCAACATTTGCTAATTGGAGAGGTATTAGAAAATAAATAAAAGCAAGGAAACTGCATACTCCTCACCCTGATGTATCTGATCATCACAGTAGAGTTACACTTTATTTGGAGGTGGGAAGGCTGGGTTCTCAAGTTATCATCTAAGGCGACATTTCTATACAGACAAAATTACCCTTGGAAATCCTTTTGAAAAGCCCCAATTTGGAGAAAATTACTATTTTTTGGGGGGGGGGGGCACCAGGGTAAGCAGTTGGCTTTTATGTTTAGGGGCATATTGGGTTTTAAATACTAAAACCACTCTTCTCTAGCATGGCTTGTGTGACAGCCCCAGGGATTTGAGATCTACCGAGGGGGCAGGGAGGGCAGCCAGCCGACTCAGCTTCCCCCTGGATTCTCACTTCAAAGCAGACTAGGGTGCATGATTTACGTTATTTCCTTCTTTTGTTTGTCTTAGTCTGGACAGCTGAATCCCAGTAAAGTAGCTGGACATGTTATGTGATTCTGCTGTATGTGTTTCTAGCTAACATTTTTTCTGTATACACTCGCATTACTCAAATTGGTTAGTTTTATAAGGTTTTGAGTGGCTGCTATGCACCAGGCATCATTCTAAGTGTAGGAACAAAGCAGTCAGTAAAACAAAGTCCTTGCTTTCAGTGTGCTTAATTTTAGTGGGGTGGAGCGAAATGGACCGTTCTTCAGCGTACTTCTTTTTTTGTGTATAGTCGTTTTTCATGCAGCCATGAAATACTACAAAGTATTTAAACCCATGTTACAAGATGTGTCATTTTTTCCCCATTACAGGAAAGTGCTATGGGGATAATAGTGAAGTTCTGGACATATCTTAGATTATTTATGTTCAGTTTCTAGAATTGGAATTACCAGGGTAATTTTAAAGTTCTTGGTGTTAGAGTGTGATTACTTTCCAAAAAAATTGCAATTTAAATTTCACATACAGACTGTTGTGACTGTGGGGTGTATTTTATTACCTGTTGAAATAGGTGTAACTCATTCCTTCAGCCCAGATAGAGCAGCATAGAAAGGAGAAAACACTTGAGTCAAAACTCAAACTTCTCTCACAATCCCTAGTTGAAATGTCGATTCTCCTCGGAGCTGTTTGTGCAGCCTGTCTTGGTCTTTGGAGACAGAGGGCACCAAGTGGTGCAAGTCAGTGCCCGGTACAAAAAATGTTAAATAATATTAACTCTTAATATCCCATTTTTTGAGAAGCACAGAAGACCCTGTCAGTTGCAGAGTAGAATTTCTTTTCAGAAGAGAGAGTGTGCTTAAACTTCATTCCATTAGAAAAATATTTTTAAGTACTAGCTTTGGTTGTAGAATGAGATACTTAAGGGGAACATGTACTCAAAAACCTGAATTATCAAACAATCAGGAACATGAAGGTGACTGCATTAAAAATGTTTATATTTTATCCACTGTATATTACTGGAAATACATAAAGTTAAGACCTCTCAGTCAAGTAAATCTATTCTTGAGCATTTGGCTAATGAGTGAACAGAGTCTTGATCTACTATTTTAGGTTTGCCCCCTTATAAATTTAGTTGTTTACTATATGTTTATAGAGACAGTAGAACAGTAATTTTCCCAACTTGAACATTATTTTTCCTCGCCATCAGTTCTGGAGATGTAAAATTTATGGATACGCTTTTATAAACTGAGAACTTTGACATTGTTTCTAACAAATCTGGTTTCAGTTTAGATGACATTTAAAAAGCAACATACTTTCCCATTGTAAAATTAATATATCCCCCTAGTTAAAATAATCATTATGAACATGAGTAAATTCTAAAAGAAATGGCAATTCTCAGAGACACCACTGTTACATTTCTTATAGAGTTTTCAGAATACATTTATGCCTCTTTAACCATTTATAATTAGATTTTTAACCTTTTAATTGTGAGAGATTTACTAATAGAAGATTTACTAATAGATTTACTAATAGAAGTAAGTACATTACTATTTGTACATGAATGCAGCTTGTTTTATTGGACTTCATGTATTTTGGATACAGTTTCATGTCACTACAGTATTATAGGGCTAAATGATAATTTACTTAAAACCCAGTTGTGGCCATTTGGGTTGTTTGGTATTTTTTCCTGTTAGAAACAGTGCTGGAGAGAAAGTTGTGTACATATCTTTGCTCGTTTGTATGAGTGTTCTTGTAGAATAAATCCCTTGTCATGGAATTGTTTGGCCAAAGATATCACTGCATTGCCTTCCAAAAGGTTATACCAATAGCCTGTTTTTTTTCCTTTTTTGACAATCTGATGGGAAGACAGTAGCTTAAGTTTTAATTTTTATTTCTTAAATCATTAGTGCATTGACCATATTTTTTTTTCTTTAAAATTTTTTTTAATGTTTATTTATTTTTGAGAGCGAGATGGAGCATGAGCGGGGGAGGGGCAGAGAGCGAGGGAGACACAGAATCCGAAACAGGCTCCAGGCCCTGAGCTGTCAGCACAGAGCCCGATGCCAGGCTCGACCTCATGAACCATGAGCTCATGACCTGAGCTGAAGTCGGACGCTTCACTGACTGAGCCACCCAGGCGCCCCAGTGCATTGACCATCTTAATGTTGTATTTGCCTTTTTATATTTCTTCTGTGGCTTTCCTGTTGCTGTTCTGTGATGCTTCTGTTGTGTTCATCTTTCTTACTGATTTCTTTGCAATTGGTATTTCTTGAGTCAGTTAATGAGGTATGCGGGAGTTAGTGGTGAACAAAACAGCGATGGCCCTCGTCCTTGTAGAGCTCACAGTACAGTGGGGAAGAGGACGTGAAGCTAGTAGCCACTTACTCTAAGCGTGCCAGGTGCAGTGAGACAGAACCGTTGAAGACCTTTGAGAGGACACCACGTGGGGGCCACCCACTTTGCGGGCTGGGGAAGACTTGGTGAAGAGATGGTGTTTAAGCTGACCTGAAGAAGAGTGGGAGCCAGCCAGGCTGGGGCAGGTGGGAGGAGAGCAGGGAAGTGTCCCAAGCAGATGAAGCCCTTGTGTGGAGAGCGGGCAGGAGCCAGGGGAAGGCTGGGCGAGGGGAGTGCGGGAGTGAGGAGAGGGTGGTGGCAGGCGACGCTGGCGAGGTGGGCAGGGGCCACCTTTGTTCTGAGGGCAGCGCAGGGCCATTGCAGACTTTTAAGAGCAGGAGAGTGGTATGTCTGTTTTTCGGAAGATACAGATCTTTGAACCTTCTGGGCAAGAGGTAAGTATTGTCAGTTAGGAGTACTTTTCCTGTGTGAGGGTCAATTGTCTGGATAAAGATCCACCACTAGGTAACTTTTAGCGTAGTGGGAAAAGAGGATTCATTTAATAAATGGTGCCGGCAAAACCGAGTATCTGAGAAAGAGTAAAGCTGGATCCCTGTTCTCATCATGTTGCATAACAATTTCCAAGTGAATGAAAGGCTTAAATATAGAAAACACCCAATAAGGACCTTAGCATAAGACATAGATGACTGTATATAACCCAAGAGTTAGAAAGATTTTTTAAATCGAGATAAGAAACTCTGAAGCTGTAGAAATAGGGATATAGGGGCGCCTGGGTGGCTCAGTCGGTTCAACCTCTGACCTGGTTTCGGCTCAGGTCATGACCTCAACAGTTTTGGGCGTTGGAGTCACACTCCGCTTCTGTGCTGGCGGCACGGAGCCTGCTTGGGATCCTCTCTCCCTCTGTCTCTGTTCCTCCCCTGCTCACACTGTCACCGTGTCTCTCTCTCTCTCTCTCTCTCTCTCTCTCTCTCTCTCTCTCTCTCACTCTCTCTCTCTCTCTCTCTGTAAATAAATAAATAAATAAATAAATAAATAAATAAATAGGGAAGTAGGCACATAAAATCTTTAAAAACTTCTTTTTATGGCCAATAATACCATGAACAAATCGATAGCCATAAAAAGGAACAAACTTGATACATGCCACAGCATATGATATATTAAACATGTTTGTGGGGTGTCCCGATTGGGTGGGGGCCGGTGGTGCAGGCGGTGAAAGAATTCACCCAAGGCAGAACTAAGGAGATAGAAGTTTATCGAATACAGCGCAAGGGAGCAGTGGGCAGGACAGCGAAGGAGAGATGCTGTCTCTCGCATCTTCGAGGATGTGGTGGTGGGGGGCTGTAGTTAGTTATAGTGAGGGAGTACGGGGACAGAGGAAGTTTTCCCTTTTTTGGTAACCGTGCCCAGTCGTGAGTAGCTCATTGGCCACTTGGGGCCTGTGGCCATTTTGAGGTGGGTCGCTTGATGAGCCTGTTTGCGTTCAGCTCGGTGGTCACTGTGGTCACTGCCTTGCTCAAGTTTCCATTGCTCAAGCTGTTGCCCAAAAGTGGCCTCTACCATGTTGAGAAAAAGAAGCCAGCCACACAAAGCTACTGTTTGATTCTGTTTTGTGAGTTCCAAGAGGAGACTAGGGTGGTAGAAATCGGGGATAATACAGCAGAGGATGCCTCTGGGGAGGTGGGGGTTGACCGCAAGGAGGATGAAGGAACTTTCTGGGGCGACGGAAATGATCCGTAGCTTGGCTGGAAGTGTAGTTACGTGAATGTATCCATTTGTCACAGCACATTGAACTGCACACTGACATCTCTGTGTATTAATGTGTGTACATTAGACCATAACATAATTCAAGAAAAGGCAATTGACAGATACCAGTTGGAGAAAGTATTTACAACACAACAGATAATAGGCTAATATCTGAAACATATAAATCCTCTCACAAACCGGTAAGGAAAAGATAACCCAAAGAGACAGTAAGCAAAGGATATAAACTGTTGGTTCTCATAAGAGAAATAAAAATGGCTAATGTATGAAATGATATTCACGGACAAGCAGTCAGGGAAACGTAAAGTAACAGTGAGGTGCCACTTCTCACTCACCCCTTTGGCAAAATTAAAAAGTGCATTAATTCTTCCTGGTGGAATTGGGGAGGAGGTGTGAAATATGCTCATAGATCACTGGTGGAAACGTGAATCGTAAGAACATTTTTGGCAAGCTATCTGACAATATTTTGTCACCCTGTAAGAATATTCTCGACGTTGCAATCAGAATAATCCTGGTGATGTAAGTCAGGGCTTGTTAGTCCTCTGCTCAGACTGGGATTCTGCAGCGGCTCCCTATTTTTATCAGAGTGGAAGCCGAAGTCCTTATTTGCACAGCATAACCGCGTTCTCTCTCACCCCGTCTGTCTTGTGCTTCTCTGTGTTTGCTGCTGCTTCTGACGGCTCCTGTTGCAGTCCATTCTCGGGGCCCTTGCCCCCTTTTTCCTTCTCCCCAGGACCTTTCTTCCCAGATACACTGTATGTGCAGACATTTCTACATGTCTGTAGTATATATAGGTATATTCCCAACCTTCTTTAGGTCTTTACCCAAACACTGTGTTTTCAAAAGCTTTCTTTAGCCACCCTCAGTAAAATGAACAATCCCCTCCCCAACACTGTCTCCCCTCCCTACTGTTACAAACAGTTAGGACTTAGGCAGTTTGGAGACTTATGGGCAAATCAGGTTTAGATTAGGTGGGTACTTTGTTATCACTTCCTGAGTTTGTGACCGGGGCCCGAGGGTACAAGAGCACCTGGCTCCCGGGGTCCCAAACAGACCAGGTTTGGACAAAGTCCGAAGGCAGAGAGAGGAGCGTAGGTGAAACAAGAAAGGGGTTTTGATTTTCAGTGAGGCCACTACCGGGAAGACAGTGGACCAGGGTCTCAAAGACTGTCTCCAAAGTGCTGAAAGTACGTCTAGGTTTACCTAAGGAAAATATGGGGCAAAGGTCACTGGGTTACCTGCAGGTGGGCAGTAAAGGTCAGGTCAATCCTTGTCTTAGGGTCAATCACAGGGGGTCTTGGTGGGGTTGGGACCCCGTCCGTCTCTCTCGCTTTGCCCTCCAGGGCTTTTGCCTGAGTTAAGAAGAAGAACTTTATCAATTAGAAAGTACCCACTGAGGTCTGAATGGAGGTAGTACCAGCAACCTCCACTGCTAGAGTGGCTCACAGGACTCAGAAAAGCATTTCACTTACTAGGGTATTGGTTTATTATAAAAGGATATAAAAGAACATAACTCAGAAACAGCCAGACGGAAGCATAGGGTGAGGTATGTGGGGAGAGCTTTCACTCCCCACATGCCTCTGAGCTCCATCCTTTTGGAGTTTTACAGAGGCTGTGTTACATAGCTGCACTTGATTGAATCAGTGGCCGCTGGTGATTTAACTCCGTCTCTAGCCCCTCCTCTCCCTTCCCTGGAGGTGGGATGGGGTGAGGAGGGGTTGGGCTGAAATTTCCAACTCTCTGATCCAACTGTTGGTTTCTCTGGCAAACCAGGCCCTATCCTTAGGGGACTTTCCAAAGGTCACCTCAAGAACTAACAAAAGATCCTTCCATATCTGATCCCTTAGCAGATCACAAGGATTTTCTTTTCTTTATGAGATAACCCATAGGAGTCACCTGAGGCATGGAGAATAAATCAGGAAAAGTAGCAGAGAAGTGGTGAGGGATGGGTTTTAGGAGCCAAGGATTTTTATTGAATCTTTCTCTTGCTATTTACTTAATTCTTTTGTTACTTTCTGTTTCTCCCCTTCTGATCCTGAGCATCTGAATTCTGCTGGAGAAAACACCTGGTCATGCTGTCTGATTTTTAAATTCTCTTTATTGTTTTCTAAATTACAAAAGTAATAGGGCCTGGGTGGAAAAACAATTTAAATAGTCTAGTTGTGTATTAAGTAATGAAGAGATGCCCTCTTCTGATACCTCCCCTTATTTCTTTTTCCAGAAAAAAAAAAAAACCTCCACTGTTGTGCATCCTTCAAAAGACTTTATTTTTTATTTGTTAACACCACCCCCTTGGTAAAGGAGGGATGATAATCCAACTCTTCTTACTTACAGGATGCAATGAGGCTGTCTGGTCCCATGTAACCCCAAGGAGAAATAATTCTGAGGATTGTGTTTTTACTCAAACAAATTGCTTCCCAAATTGTTTATTTCATCTACATTTTTGTATACTGGCATAGAGTTCTTCTTAAGAATACCTACCCCCCCCCCCCCCTTAGGGATTTTCTATCTTATTAACGACTTTGACTAGGGGAGTGATAAAATGAAATTCATTATACTTAATTTTGTGGATGGAAGTTCTGGGGAGGAGTTGAGGGTGATTAGTTTCCTGATTTTAGAAAAGGAGGACAGATGTGTATTCAACTTCGGGAAACCCTCTGTGGTCTGGCTCACAGGTCTGTTGGCCTCACTTCTCAGCCTTTCTGTCCCTTTAAGTATCTCTTCAAGTTCTTCCCTGGTGCCCCAGTACCATCAGAGTTTCAGTTTGTCTGTTGAAGACTTGATTGTTTTTTCAGTTCTCTTTTGTTTTTGCTGACTCTTTCCTGGCTCTTAGAGCTAAGTGCTTCACTTGAAAGGTGTGCACTGTTTTGTACTGGAGGCCCTTAAGGAGGGGAGTGTTCAGGAGAGAATGATAGGATCAGTGGAGATTCTCACTGCTTTAAAGGTGGGCAAAAGAAGGCTTGCCTGAGAAATCAAGGATGTTAAAATATTTCTTTTGATATCTTTACGTTGAGTTAGCAGTTTAGTCTCCCCTAAGGAATTATTAGTTCTCTTTTCTCTTCAGTAGTTAGGATATGGTGCCATTATCTGATTAAGCAATACTGATTTGAGATAATATTTTTGTAACTCCTACTCAAGAAGAAGAAAACTGTGTTGAAAGTTACTGGTTTAATTATATCTCAGTATTTTGGGGGATGATAGGGTATTTTGGTCTGGATTTGATCAGGTGAGATGGCTAAACCTAAGGCTGATTCACCATAGAGATGATTTCACTCGTAGAGTAGATTTTTGTTTTTACTTATGATAAAAGGAAATAAGTATTTCTTACAGATTTGCTTTTGTAGCCTGCTGGAGGCTGACTGGTCTCTACTTCCTTCCTGATCATGGGAGTGCTGCTGTTCTGGGAAACCAAGTGTCTGTTCTAGGTTTGCAGCCTGGCTCTCCACGCCCGCCATCCTGCTCAGGCAGGACTGTGGTTCCTGGTTCCTGGTTCCCCAGCAGAGAGCAGAAAGCACTGCTGTTTTTCTGAGCTCCCATGTGCCTCTATGTGTGTGTGTTTGGGGGCGAGGGGGTTGCTCAAAGAATTGGGCACAAGGGGTTTGAATTTTTTGTCTAGTCCTGAGAATTAAGTGAAGTAAATCATCCCAAGTCCCTGAGTTTTTTGCAGAAAATAATTTAATTCAGATCTTGCCTGGGGCATCCAGACCCTTGGTGAACACGGTGGAACCACTTTGTGGCAGCCCCTTCTGTTCCTTGTTGCACAGAAGTGCTCTAGACCAGAAGTGCTGCGACACCAGTTTGTATTTCTAATCTGTGTGAACTGATCCTTTATTTATAAAAGCCAATGAAAATGAATTTTTGTCAAAATGAAATAAAAAAGGACCTATGAACAGATGTCCAAAGTTCTTATTATTAGGATTAGCAGACATAAAATTATTTTTTAGCTTTAAGACTTTTAAAATTTCTGTTAATTTCTGTAATTATCTCATTGTGGGCTCATACCAAATAATTCACTGCTTGGCACTGGTCCTTGAACAATGCTCTGAGGGACACTGCCTTACATCTCCCTTTGTTCTCTGATAGAACCCCTCATTCTTTTTCTTTTTTTCTTTTTTCACATAGAACTCCTCATTCTTGAATTTAGGAGCTTAGTGAAGCCAAGTGCTGTTGGGAAAGGTTGTATCTTAAATCACACTTGAGCACTGCCTCAAGTTAGGGTATAGGAAGCACAATTTAAAATTTCATTAACGGGCACTAAACGGATGTCACTTTAGCATCCGACTTAGGCTCTGGTCATGATCTCACGGTTCGTGAGTTCGAGCCCCACATCTGTGCTGACAGCACAGAGCCTGCTTGGGATTCTCTGTCCCCTCTCTCTGCCCCTCCCTGACTCATGCTTTCTCTTTCTCTCAAAATAAATAAACATTTTTCATTAACTTTGAAATATTGTTACTGAAGAATCAGGACGTCAGTGTTTGAATTGCCCAAGCAACAGATCTGGAGCTATGTGAAATTTGAGAAACTTAGTAAAATTTCTTAATTCCTTAAAAATCAATCTGTTACTAAGATAAGTGAGGAGAAATATTTGTCTTTTCTTTGCCACCAATTCCCAGATAATGTGGTTGCCTCCAGAAAAAGACTAACCAGGGGCACCTGGGTGGCTCAGTCGGTTGAGCGTCTTGACTTCGGCTCAGGTCATAATCTCACGGTCTGTGAGTTCCAGCCCCGCGTTGGGCTCTGTGCTGACAGCTCGGAGCCTGGAGCCTGCTTCCAATTCTGTGTCTCCCTCTCTCTCTGACCCTCCCCATTCATGCTCTGTCTCTCTCTGTCTCAAAAATAAATAAACATTAAAAAAAAAAAAAGAAGAAAGAAAGAAAAAGAAAAAGACTAACCATCCTGGGTCATGTATTCCAGAAATCAGATTGTGCAGTTAGCGTTGCTAGATAGGATTTTTGAGTCACTGCTTAAATCCTAAACTTTTCAAAGTAGAAGCGCTTCCCTGAGGACCAGAGAATCTTACCTTTTCTTTTTTTTTCTCACAAATTTACCATAGCTTTGACCAAAGGATGAATCTTTCTTTAGTTCTTTCCATAAGCAGAATTGAACTTCATGACTACGTTAGTGTTATCAAAACTTGACTTGACTTTGAGGCTGGGATGCTTAAATTACTGTGCTGGGGATTTAAAATTTCACTTACTGATAGATTTATATTTTGTGAATTTTGGCTTCATTCTTTCCCTACTCTAAATTATATATAATGTTTACTTTTTAGGAATTACCCAACTCTGTCTTTCTGGTGATGGAGGTAGGTAGTAATACGTGCTGTTTAATTTACTTCAGATTCCTTTTGATTAATATGTACTTTAAAATTGACAGTAGATTATTTTTACTTGAAATTTTGAATTAAACTCCATTTAGTGATTTATATTCTACTTTATAAGGAATATAAAATTTTTGATTCCATAGTGCTTATGTTTTTCAGACTAGATGTACATTGTACACAAAGTATTTTTAATTGAAATTAACTGGTTGCAGATTGAATTAATCTTGAATCGGTTCCCTTATTTTAATTATTTTTTCTTCTATGTATCAGTACTGCAATGGTGGAGACCTGGCAGATTATTTGCAAGGTAATTTTTGTCTGTCTGTCAGTGTTCAGTGAAGATAGTACTGTGTGTGGTCTGTTGGATCCTGAGAGTTGCTTCTGAAGTAATGCTGACTCTGTTCTCTGCACTTGTATAGAAACAGTCAATAAATGTTTGTGTACTTGTTTAAGTGTGGTCACTTTGCCAACCAGTTGTCATTTGTTGTGGTTTTATTCCTAAACTTTATTTGCTTCTAGGTACTTACTTTATGTGTGCCTCTTTCTGACAGTGTTTGAGAGACGAGTCCTCTCCCCGAGAGAGAAAAAAACAAATATGTAGGTTCCTTTCTTCAAAAGACTCTGCTGAGTTGCCATCAGTGGGCCTTTAGTTCCTTCTGTTTCTTTAAAAAAAAAAAAAAGATGAAAACATGTATCTAAGAATGTGTTTGTTAATGAGAATCTTTCTTGTAAATTAAAAAGTTACAAAGGATTAAAGGTAACACTGAAATTATTTCATGGCATAGAGGTGAGATTTTAGTACTAGATGGTGCTAGAAATTCTGCGTCCAGAATGTATGTACATAGGATAAAAGGTGTTCAGATCAATTGTGTCTCTCACAAGTAATTTCTAAATGGTGTTAGATGAGGCCGGCATCTACTTGTTCACTCCTTAAAATGCAAGGGAAATATGAAAAAAAAAAAAAAAAACAAAACAAAAAAAACAGTGAAAGGTTGATAATACCCCAACCTCTAGATAGATCCGGGCAGTTGATGGCGAAGTCACAACATCAGTAGATACACTTGCAAAGGGTATAGACAGTTTACAAGAGCATACTAAAAATGTTCCATTTCACCTAGTAATCAAGGAGTGCAATTGCAAATTTAAAAGTCTTTAAAGTATAAAACATTGCTCACTTTGAAAAGCTGTGTGGAGATTACTAGAAACAACATTGGGAGTGTTGCCACAGGCCACGACTGGTTGGTTGGTGTGGGGTGAAGTGGCCCTGGGCCTGAGGCTCCGGAGCATCTCCTTCCTGGCCTGGACCGGGCGTGCAGGGGACAGCGACGACCCCGGGGGCCGGGCGACACTGCGGATGTCACATGGGCTCTTCTGCCGGGCACAGCGGGCGAACGACAGCAAAGCTTCAACCTGACCCGGAAGATGGGGGCGGGAGAGGAGCTGAGACCCTCCTTGTCTCTGCGCCAGGCACCCCCCTCCCCGCCCCGGTAGTCCCGCGTGTTGTGTTCCTGCCCCAAGAGGAGACTACTGGGGCTCCAAGGCTGCTGCTTCTCCGGCTTCCCTCGCACAGAAGTGCTACCCGGGGGTGGGGTGGGGATGGGGGTAGTCTCCGGGGGCGGGGAGGGGGGGTTCTACCCTGCCCTCCAGTGCTGTGGGCCCTTCCCATCAGCCTAGGGAGAGGGCTGTGCCTCTTCTAAAGCCAGCATGCCTTAGGGAAGGCCCCGGAGAGAGACTGGATTTGGAAGTTCCTTTTAGGGCTAGGTGATTGCTGGGAAGGGTCAGGGGGAGGAGGGAGGGAAGAAACTGGTATAAATGCCGCCCCCCCCCCATTAAAAAGATTATAGTTGAAGATCCAGTGTAAGCCCTTCTGTAGTCCTCTCCTGGCTTTCCCCCTTAAAGACAATGGTTATCTGGAATCTGGTAGTTTATTCCATGTGCAGTTTGTGTTTTTCCCAACCGAGATTCTTTTTTTCTTAATCCTCATTTGGTGTTTTTCTCATTTGGTTATATATGTATATGTCAAATGTCACTTACTAATAGGACACATGAGACAGGCACTTGGGTCACCACTGGTGGAAAGTTCAAGCTGGAAAACACCCTGCTTCTACATCCTTCTCAGTCAGTGACTCTCTAGTTCCTTGATGTTCTCAGTGATCCAGATAAACGCACCTTTCCCCGGGGTCAGATTGAGTGGCACCCTATCAGTTTAGTGCCCTCACTGGAGTATCAGTTTCCCTCACCGACAGAAGTCCTACTCGCTGACACAGGCACTGTTACTGGGGTAGGTCGCTTTGACAGCAGTTTTGTCCCTTATGTTGAACTCCATGTTTGATATTCCGGAGCAGTAGTGTTAGAACAGGAGGCCCCAGAGTGAGGGGTGTATGAGCCTGAATGTCGGAGTCAGACAGGCAAGCCGCTCTTCACATCCCTTAATTGCTGTGATTTTGGTCGAGTCACTTAGCCTCCTTCTGGTGCCTCTCTGCTGTAGTTCTTACGGGAGTCCCTTGTCATTTGAAAACACTTGTAAAGGCATATAAGAGAAATCTGGACCTCAAGGAATTTTCGAGAGTTAAACTGTCCAGTATGGTAGCCACCAATCACGTGGGACTATTGAGCTCTTAAAATGTAGACTAGCCTGAAGATGTGCTGTAAATGTGAATATATTGATTTTCGAACGCTTCGAGGAAGAAAATGACTGTATCTCATTAAGTATGTTGATTATAAGTTGAAATCATATTTTGGATGATTATTTTCACCTGTTTCTTTTTACTTTTTAAAATGTGGCTACTAGAAAATTTAAAAGTTATGTATGTGGCTCACATACTGTTTCTGTTGGAGAGCGCTGGTCTAGAAGATCTAATGCCATTACTTCACAACACGATGATGATCATTTAATCCTTCTATTTGCTTTGTTAAGGAAAATGCTATTAATGTTTTCAAAAGCTAGAACACGGATTCTACTGATTGCAAGTTTAAAACAAATTTTAAGTTAATTATCAAGTTGTACTTCTCCATGAATTCCAGCAGAACATTGAGTGTGGCAGGAGTGGCTGAGCCTGCTCCCTCTGGGCTGATTTGCTCAAATGCTTTTTGCATTTATTTTTTTGGAAGAGTGTCGATGTTGGCCATGCCTTTAAAATAGTAAGTTTTTAACATGGGAAATACAGTTTATAGGATCGTGATGAGAAATATGCATTCCACGTTCGTAAAAATATGAATATTTACTACAGTGTGTGTTCAGAAACAGCTTATGTTAGATCATTAATCCCCTTCCCCCACCCACCAACACACAAGAACAGCGTTAGAATTTGGACTCTGAAGCAAATAAATTTTAAGTGTATTCAGTTGTATGTCATGGGGCAAAAATACAAGTTCTAAGCATCTGCAATCATTTGAAGTAACAAAATGTTTCTAATCCCTAAAATGAAAATGTAAATGAATGAAACAGAAAACAAATACTGCCCATTTTAATCTTTGCAACGTAACTTAAGTAGGCATTACAAAAATAAAGCTCCACGCTCCCATCATTGGTTTGACCCACCCACTGAGATCCGGAAGAATACCCTCCATATTTTTAGCAGTGTTTATCTCTAAGGGATGGCATATGGGAGATATCACTTTTTATATGTTTTAGTGTATTTAGATTTCTTTCTTTTTTGACAGCATCAAAGAATAAAAATGGGGGATAGGTTAAGAACAGCCCTCACAGAAAAAAGTATTTGATAATTTTTTAAACCAAGAGGATATATTTTATTTGAGGGTGTTAAGGGCTTAAAATGTCATTATAACATGTCATTGAAATGATTTTAAAACTATAATATTTCATTTCCAAATGTAATGTTATTTTTATCTTCTTAATTGCATATGGAAAGGTCATGTGGAACATATTCTAGAGTTGTAAGGGCAGAAGTATGTTCACAGAGGATTTAGTAGACAGGGTCGTGGATGTTAAATCCTAATGTAGCTTCCAGGAATCACGCTTGGGACTTTTAGAGATCCACAGGAATAAAAAGTCTGTATTTGTGTACTGACTATGTTTGAGTACTTACTCTGTGCCAGGCTTTTTGTAAAGTCTTCATTATTAAAGGTGCTGTCTTGTTTGATGGTCACAACAGCCCCAGGTGGTTAGTCTGATTTTGGCTTTTTATAGATGAGGAAGCAGGCACAGAAGGTTCGTCTTCCAGGGTCACACAGGAAGTAGGAGGAGGAGCTGGGATTTGAGCAAAGGCAGCCTGACTCCAGACCCAGCTGTTAACCATTCCATGCTCCAGCATACACACAGACACACTTCAGGATTTACTGAATGATTGAGCACCCTCCAATAGTGTTCATTCTGTCTCTTTACAGTAGTGAAAGATACTGTGGTAGGTCAGGAGTGTTGCAGGGCAGGGGTGATGAGGGGAGGGAGATGTGGGAACACGGATCCCTGCCTGACACCTGCAAGTGGTGGTGAGGTCCAGGTCTCTATGCAAGGATTTCACCTGTCTTTAATTTGTGTTCTTGTTAATTGTTGGAAGTCCATATGGACCTTTATCCCAGATATTTGGCTAGTAAGAAGGGGAACTTGACTTTTTGTCTCCTTAAGGGGAAGTACCTGTTGTGTGTGCAGTAATGTGGACACCTTCACAGTAAAAATGGGAAAGGAAAAACACCAGTGAAATGAAATGCAAATGCAAATCAGTTCTCTTTACTACAGATCGTGTAAAATGTTTGAGGTGTCTGATATCTTTTCATAGACTTAAATTATTAGAGTAAAAGAAGGAAAAAAAAAACCTGGTTCCTTATTCCCTCTACATTCTTAACTCGATTCTGTTGATAGAAGATGCAGATGGTATCTGAGTTTGTGTGCTTAAATATTTATGCAATTCCTTTTCTACCAGCTAAGGGAACTCTCAGCGAAGATACTATTAGAGTGTTTCTGCATCAGATTGCAGCTGCCATGCGAATTCTGCACAGCAAAGGAATAATCCACAGGGATCTCAAACCACAGAACATCTTGCTGTCATACGCCAATCGCAGAAAGTCCAACGTCAGTGGTATTCGCATCAAAATAGGTAAATGGCCACATAGCGTTTTATGCAAAAGGACGCTTTTGAGACTTCGTAGTTTTGGATGATTTCAGTTCAGCTTTGTAGAATGACGGGTTTTGTTGATGCACTTTGGGCATTTTTATTGAGTTCAGTGAGGTGCATTTGGATATGGGAAACTTTACATTACTGGTAGCATATGCTGAATCTTAGGACCCAGGGGCCCATGGATTCCCAGCAGCAAACCCTATCCTGCTTCTCATCAGAGGGAAGCTGATGTGTTACAGTCCTGGCAGCAATGGAATGACACTGGTTCTTTACAACTCATGGGATTTTAACCAAGGGGTCGAAGAGACCATTTAACTCAGCCTTTCCTTTTTGGCTCTTGTATGTCACAATTATTTCAAGCAGTTTCTAATAATAGGCCTTTTTTCTTTTTTTTTTCTTTTTTTTGTAATAGTAGGTATTTTTCAAGCTTTTCTTTTTGTACAAAAAAGTACAAATATATATATATATGTGTGTGTGTGTGTGTGTGTATAATTTTTTTTTTTACCAGTATTTAAAGAAATTTCTGATTTCACATGTGTTACATATGGATCTGGAAAAGGCAAAAAAAAAAAAAACAAAAACAACCCAGTTCAAATTCTATACCTGGTGTCATATTTAGTGAGAGCTGCCTTAATGAATCATCTGTTACAATTAGCACTTTGTCTTGCAAAGCTTGGTGTTCCCTCCTTGTTTCAGGACTGGCAGGGCAGTGACTTGTTCAGCTGGTGGCCAACACTGTTTTCTGGCCTGTGGAAATTGAGGTAGCAACTTTTCTCTTTGGCAGACAGGCTTATTCAATAAGCCGCAAATCTCTCACAATTCCTTGTGCCCTCTTGTATCTTGAAGATACGATTTGTGTCAAGCATGAGTAAAAGTATCGTTTGTTTTTCTCCTTTTTATTTTGTGATACAGCGGATTTTGGGTTTGCTCGTTACCTGCATAGTAACATGATGGCCGCAACCCTGTGTGGGTCCCCAATGTACATGGTGAGTGAGGGTTTTTTTTGTCCTGACATGTGTAGATGATGGCGCCTTAGCCCTGGGATTTAAGTATAATGGTAGTTTCCAAGTAAGATGGGATTTTATGTATGGTCTATCTTGTCGTTTGTAATTGCTAATAATTACTAACATTGATTACGTTACTGATAATGCTATAAGTCATCTTTTGCTTTAGCACAGTGGACCGGGGGTGCCCGGGTGGGCCAGTAGTTAAGCATCCGCCTTGGGCTTGGGTCATTATCTTGTAGTTTGAGCCCCGCGTCGGGTTCTGTGCTGACAGCTCAGAGCCTGGAGCCTGCTTTGGATTCTGTGTCTCCCTCTCTACCCCTCCCCTATTCATGCTCACACTCTCTCACTCACTCGCTCTCTCTCAAAAATAAACATTAAAAAAAATTATTAACATAGTGGACCATAAAAGTCACTTTTACCCACTATTTTAAATTAAAAAAGAAATTTGTTATTATGGTAGGAATTTCCTATTAGATTACACTGAAAATAAAAATTGATTAAGCATGGTCGTGTTACACTTGATGTGTAATATTTGGGAAAACTTGAAAAAAAAAACCCACAACTTTTTGGGGGCATATCTTCATTTATAGGATGAACATGCTCATCTTTTGCATGTTATTTCTCTTGACAAGATCCCTGTGTCAGAAGGTTTTTCAGGGCGCTGGGTGGCTCAGTCAGTTAAGCATCTGATTCTTGATTTCAGCTCAGGTCATGATCTCACGGTTCATGGGTTTGAGCCCCAGTGCAGAGTCTGCTTGGGGTTCTCTCTCTCTTCCTCTCTGTGTCCCTCCCCTCTCCTCTAAATAAATAAATAAATAAATAAATAAATAAATAAATAAATAAATGG
>NW_024412439.1:2489820-2532168 GCF_014898765.1 Herpailurus yagouaroundi | reverse complement strand
TAAATAAATAAATAAATAAATAAATAAATAAATAAATAAATAAATGGTATTTCAATTAGTGTGACACTTAAAGCTGAAAATTCTTAGTTCTCCCCTTTATCCTTTCATATGGATGTTGTCAGGTCTGATAGGGGAAGGCTATGAAACTTCGGAACTAATGTGAAGCATCAAGCCTGGAAATAGCTTAATTCTGGGCCTTCAGAATTTTGCAAAGTACATCAGTGTGCCTATCTTAATTCAAAATTTAAAATGGGTTTGTGTTCAATGAGGATTTCCTCTAATCTAAATCAACTCTGAGATTAAGGAACTAGTAATCAAAGTTAAAAAAAAAATCTTTTTTAAATTAGATTGACTTTCTTGATCATAATTTTACTGCTTATCCAATAAACTTTATCATTTAATGTCACTTAAAAGTGAGTTTGTACTTCTTGAGTATGAAATGCGTTCAGGCTTGAACCATCGCCTTGAGGATGGAGAGAGTGCTTGGGCCAGTTCTTGAAGGGAGTCGACTCAGTGAGAAGCATACTAGGCACGACAAATAAAAATGGTACACGTGGAAAAGCAAGTTTCACTGCTTTGGGTATATTTGACATTTGTCCAGATTGATGGTATTTTTAAAAAGCAACATCTAGTGAGAGGTGGGAACAGAGCTGTGCAAAGCAAAAGAGAAAACGTCTTTGCTTTTTAGACAGTCCTTTACCGTGTTTTCATGATAGTTTGTATATTGTTTTAAAAGCTTTCAAATGACAGGAAAACACTTGTGTCCCTATTGTCCACATTTAACAAAGTTAACATTTGGCCATGTTTGTCTTGATCTTTTTTTTTTTTTTTTTTTCCTAGAAAGGAGGAAAATCGTTCAGAAACAGTCCAAGTCCTTTATATCTTTCCCTCTTTCCGTTTTCCACTCTCCTACCCTGGAAGTAGCCTCTGTCTTATAGTTGGTGTGTGTTTTTCTCTATTATAAACTCAATGCTCTTACTGTATTGCTGTCCATGGTGATATATAGAAGTGTTCGTTTCTATAAATTGCTTCTTTTCATGCCACATTGTTTTTGCGATTTACCAGGAAATCCCAACGTATGAATGTGGTTTAAGTTCACTGCAGGATCGTCTGATCGGGGAAATGTCACAATGTGATCCTATTTCAGTAGTTCTGTTAGGAGCATGACCTTTACCAGTTAGTTAATTTATGCATATTAATTATATAAATAACATAATGCATGTGTGTGGAATGTTTCTATCCCCAGGCTCCTGAGGTTATTATGTCTCAACATTATGATGCTAAGGCAGACCTGTGGAGCATAGGAACGGTGATATATCAATGCCTAGTTGGAAAGCCACCTTTTCAGGTAGCCTGACTTTTTACTTAGGTGCTTAATTTTGGGATCTTCTCATTTTGCAGTTGCCTCTGACTTCTAAAACGGGGGATACTTTGAAAGCAGTGTTTTGGGTTCCCTTGTGACTTAGTTTGATTTTCTTACAGGCAGAAACTGCTACAGTGAGCTAGAATGTCTTTTGCTTTTCCTTTTTTTTTTTTTTTTTTTTTTAACCTGCCTTCCCTTTGTACCTGGCCTGAGCATAAAGCCTGTTGTATGTTTACAAGCTGATGAAAACTAGCCAGGGTCCAGACTAACAGCCTGGTGGGAAATGGGGGTGAACAGTGATGTCGGCGCTCCCTGCTTGGCTTGGTTTGGGGGTCCTGCCCTCGCAGGTGAGGGCTGGGCCTGGTCTGGGAAAGTAACTGGAAACTGTCTTCAGCTCTCTATTGCCACCACTGCTGGGTGAGAGAGAGTTAGTTGTTCAGTCTTTATGGAAATTATTTTGGGTTTTTCTTCCCACCCCACCCCCATATGCTGTCAAAAAGAGGCCCTCTAGAACTCATCATGATGACCCCTCCTGAGTTCATAATTGCCCAGTTTCCAAGAGGTTTTTTGAATCTGAAAACTGCAGCAAAGTAAAATTATCTGTCCAAAATGGTGTTAAATAGTGACACAGCCAGTTTCGACACTTAACTTTCTCAGTCTGGTTTGTCACGTACGGGCAGCTTCACTAAGCCAGCAGCTCTTGTTCTGAGGGTCCTTCCTGTTGCTGTGGAGGGACTAAAAGTTAGAGGTAGGTATACTTTGTTCTCTCCCTTGAACCCCTGACAGTCCTAAGGTAAAATATACCTTGATTTTTATACAACAAAACTGTACCTGTTTGGTAATGTAACCTCCAGAATAGTGATTCTTAACTTTTTCTAAGTTTCAGGCTCCTCTAGGGGGCTGAACTCAGAAAAGAGACATTATGCCTGGATATGCAGAATTTGCACCCAATTTTAGAGGTTTTTAGGTTCCTAGTGCCCATCTGTGGTTCCTTTAGCAATCCATGACTTTCAGGTTCAGAGTCTATGCTCTTTGGCAAGAATATGAGTATGGATCACGTGATTTGGAATTTTTGCCCCCATTATTTAGGAAATAAAACCTTTTTTTTTTTTTTTTTTTTTAACAGGCCAATAGTCCTCAAGACTTAAGGATGTTTTATGAAAAAAATAGGAGCTTAATGCCTAGGTATGTGTTTTGGTTACATTGGGTTTTATTGTCTGTGAATACAACGTTAAGTGAACTCTGTGCTTTGTGTGTTTCTGTGCGCGTGTGTGCTTTATCTTTTTCTTATTGGATTTTGGGAGGCTGGATTATTTCTCACTTGCATTTGTTTAAGCCATGCCCTCTTCCAGACAGAATTGGAGGTGGCTCCTTTTCTAACAGACAACTCTAGCAGATATTAGTGCCAAGCTAAAGTGGTGTTAAACTCCAGGCTGCCCTTGTGAAGTGCTTTATCGCTGCCGACATTCAAACAAATAATATTGAGAAGCACAGTGCAGGGACATTCCCAGACGGATGCTTTTTCTCAAAGACAGTTGCTTAGTGCTTTGGTTTTTGTTTCTGTTTTTCTCCTGTAAGAAATGTGGTTTTACTGCAATCATCTTCATATGAAATGTAGTATTTGTGAAAGTGCATTTGCCTTTTCCTTTATCATAATGAAGGCCAAGGTCATATAGCAAGTATGTATAAACTCATCACTTAGATCCTTTTTTTTTTTTTTTCCTTTTTCCCAGTATTCCCAGAGAAACATCACCTTATTTGGCTAATCTCCTCTTGGGTTTGCTTCAGAGAAACCAAAAAGACAGAATGGACTTTGGTAAGTAATATTTTCAAATTTTGTATTTCTGTGTATCCTAAAAAGATTTTGAGAAGATGCTATGGAATTTTCAGAAGAAAATTAAAGTCAATTTCTTTCTTTCTCTTTGTCTTTTTTCTTTCACTTATTTTATAAATATTTATTGAGCGCTTGCTATGTTCTAGGTACAGGAAATAGAGTAATAAAGAAAATCCCTGTCCTCATGTAGCATATATTCTCTTGGGGGGGAGGCAGACAGATGATAAATTATAATTATAAACCATATAGAAGGTGATAAGTGCTGTGGAGAAAAAGAAGGAAGAGAAATGTGGTGGGGAAGGGATGGAGATTTTAAATAAGGCAGCCAAGGAAGCCCTTTCTGAGAAAGTGGCCTTTGAGTAAAGACTTGATTGATGGATGGCAGGATAGTGAGCTAGCGGGCAGTGGGCGGTGTGCATATCTGTGGGAAGAGCTTTCCAGGCGGAGTGAACAGCCAGTACAAATGCCCGAAGCTGGGAGCGCGGCTTGTAAACTGGAGGAACAGTCAGAGGGCCAGTTAAAGACCGGGGCTTTCGCTCAGTGTGCTGGGGAGGGTTTGAGCAGAGGAGTAATGGGATCTGACCGATGTTTTCAAGTGGCTCATTCTGGTTTTGCTTGTTTTGAACTCTGGTGAAGGGTGTGGGGGTAGCCTGAGGACCGACGAGGGAGGCCAGTCGGGAGACGGCAGTTGCTCACTTAGGCTGGGATAATAACAGCAGAAGTGGTGAGGAGTCCGTTGGCTGCTGGATCTTTTTGCAGGTGGAAGCAGCAGTGTTTACAGATGAATTGGGTGTGCAGTGTGAGAGAGAGAGAGGACTCAAAGAGGACTCCAGGGTTTCTGGCCTGAGCACGTGAAGGAATGGAGTTGTTGGTTACAGACACAGGAAAGGCTGGAGCAGGATACGGGGCAAATCAGGACTCGGGGTTGAGCGTGTTAAAGTGAAGATACGCATGTGTGTAACTGTAGATGTCAGAAGGCACTTGGCGTTCAGAGGACAGGTCTAGGCTGAGGGTATACTTGGGAGAAGGTCTGGGAGGAAGGAGAAGAGAAACACCCCATAATCCTGGTCGAAAAGTCGCTGGCCTCAAAGATGGAGTTTAGGGAGACAGGGAGGGGCAGCTCCGTGCTAGTGACCCTTGTGAACATGTGCTCTGTGGTCGCTTGGTTCTCACCGTGGCCTTAGGAGAGCAGCTGTGGGTGCTCCATGGAGGCTGTGGTTTTAGATTTTTAGACTTTAAAAAAAAAATTTTTTTTTTTAATGTTTATTTTTTACGGGGGGGGGGGGAGGGGCAGAAAGAGAGGGAGACGCAGAATCCAAAGCAGGCCCCAGGCTCTGAGCTGTCAGCACAGAGCCTGACCTGGGGCTTGAACTCACAGACCGCGAGATCATGACCTGAGCTGAAGTCGGACGCTCAACCGACCGAGCCCCTAGATTTTTAGACTCTTAAGGCAAAGCTTCTATCATTGATTTTGAGCCTTTCTTCTTTTATAATCTAATCACTGAAGCTGAAACTTTAAGTATTTTAAGTTAACACAGTCTATTTTCAAATAATATTTTACCACCTCTTGTGTGATGGAAGAACTTGGAAAGCTTAATACTGTAGGCATTATCCAGTTCTTGAAGGTTTTGAAAGGAAGTTTTTCCCTGAAATTGTTTGGGTCTCAGCTTCTCTTTGCGGCACAGTTTGTTAACTTGTTCTTATCAATGTAAACATGTAAAAGATTGTCTTTTCAATCTTGTTCTTAGCAGTCATGTGTAAAAACAGCATGACTCAAATTTAAATGTCAGACCAGAAAAGCCATAAAACATGTTCAGTGAAAATGCTTATTAAATTAACCTTGACCTTGATGTTTTTAGGGAAAAAAAAAGTGTTTGATTTTTCCTATAGTAATTAGTCGTAATAGTAATAGCGATTTGCAAAAACTTATGCCAGAATTTTGGTCTGTTAATGTGTATTGTGGAAGTCTACAAAGGCTTCTGGATAAGACAGACCAGGGTTTGAAATCTAGTCTCTAAACTTACTAGCTCTTTGACAGTAGAGAAGATACATGGCCTTTATGTGCTTTAAGTTCCTTATCCATACAAGGAAGGTAATGCCTTGCATTAAGTTTGTGTGGGTTCAATGACCTGGTATGTGAAACATTGTCCTAGCATATGTTCTTAGTAGACAGTGGCTCTAATAGTTTCCATATAGGGGAAGAGAAGAAATAGCTTGACTATGTATTAAAGTTTTGTAAAGTTGGAGTTACATATCAGCAATCTACTTGGTAGATATTTTTATCTTTCAGATGGAGAAATGAAATTGAGAGTTGCTCTATAACCATGAGAAATGTGGGTCAATAGTGAAACAATATGTTCATGGATAATAGTTTTAAAATTATAGATTATAGGGGTGCCTGGTGGCTCATTCAGTTAAGCGTCCAACTCGTGATTTCAGCCCAGGTCATGATCTCACAGTGAGATCAAGCCCCGTGTCAGGCTCCGTGCTGACAGCTGACAGCTTGGAGCCTGCTTGGGATTCTCTCTCTCCTCTCTCTGCTCCTCCCCTGCTTGTGCTCTCTCAGTCTCTCAAAATAAATAAATCAACTTAAAAAAAAAAAAGATAGATTATATTAAATATTTATATACTTTCCATACCATGGCAATTGATTTGGAATGCGGTTTCGGAGTGTTTGCGTTCAGTTTTTTTTTTTAATCTTTTCTATTTCATCCCTATTATGTCCATTGTAAAAATCAGCATAAAAAAACCTTATGTGTCAAACTATAATTTATATATATGTATATTAATGATTGTTCTAAAAGTGATCTCAGGTAGGGGCATCTGGGTGGCTCAGTTGGGTATGCGCCTGACTTTTGGCTCAGGTCATGATCTCGCATTTCGTGGGTTCCAGCCCCGCGTCGGGCTCTGTGCTGACAGCTCGGGGCCTGGAGCCTGCTTCCGATTCTGGGTCTCCCTCTCTTTCTGCCCCTGCGCCACTCACACTCTGTCTCTCTCAAAAATAAATAAACATTTTTTAAAAATCTTAAAAATGAACTCAGAAAACTCCCGTTTTCCTTCAAAAGCTTCCACATTTCCTTGGCAAGTCTCGTAACTGATAATTTACTCTGAGTGGCTTCTGGCGATGCTTTGCAGCGGGACTCATGGGACCCGTCAGAGTAGAAGGAGGATCCCGAGTTAAGCTTCTCCTGGTCTTGTATTGCCTCTTTTTGACCTCCATGCTGGTACCGTGCTGCTCTCCTTGTCTGCTCTGTGAGATGTGATAGCACACAGGTCTGGGACTTCATGACCGATGAGATTTTCTTTGTGGGTTGTTTTTTTTTTTTTTTTAATTTTTTTTTTCAACGTTTTTATTTATTTATGGGACAGACAGAGACAGAGCATGAACGGGGGAGGGGCAGAGAGAGAGGGAGACACAGAATCGGAAACAGGCTCCAGGCTCCGAGCCATCAGCCCAGAGCCTGACGCGGGGCTCGAACTCACGGACCGTGAGATCGTGACCTGGCTGAAGTCGGACGCTTAACCGACTGCGCCACCCAGGCGCCCCATCTTTGTGGGTTTTTAAAGAAATAATGAAACACTCTAAACACGTGCGAAAATAAAATAGACTAAAATAACAAACTGCTGTGTACTCACCTGCTTATTTATCTTTATCTAATTAGCAGGCTTGTGTCGGTTTTGTCCTTGGCGGATAACCAGAGAAATTAAATCAAACCTAGAGTTTTAAAAAAAATATGAAGCCAGCTGCAGGAATCTCTCTTCTGGGATAGAAGGATAGGATTTATTGCATAAATCAGCTGCCTGGATTGCCTCTTGGGACAGTTTACAACAGCCGTGCTTCATACACATGCTTAGGAAGGAAAGGCCTGCTCACAGCCGTCCGTGGGGATGCTGCTTGAGGGACAGCATGTGTCAGGGAACGTGTCTGCTTCGGTAGCTCAGGGCTTCCCGTGTTGGTAATGGGTGTTTTGAGAATTCAAATTACTACTCTTAATTTTTCACTGATTAAGAGTTACTTATAATCTGATCATTTTTATAGATGAGTTATGAAAATAATATGCTTTTACACTGAAAGAGATAGAGGCTACGTGAAGAAGTTAATGATAATTATGATCGAAGAGACACTCTGTTAAATTCTTTGACAAAGGTTTAACCTGTCTGCTAGTCAGCATCAGTTTAAAGGCTGTATTCTCCTATTTCCTTACAGAAGCATTTTTCAACCATCCTTTTCTTGAGCAAGTTCCAGTGAAAAAATGTGAGTACCCATTTTTTTGCATTTTTACGTGAAGAGTAAATGCAGACTTAAGGAAAAATTAGCGTTTTGTGTTACAAAATTAATTTCATTGTGCTTCTCAAGATTTCATTGAGCTTTTCTTAAATACCCGTAGCTGTATTTACTTAATTACAGTTGTTTGTCCCAAATCTGGGTGGAAACAGTTTTAGTAATTGCTGCATTTTCAGTTTTATCCATGGGAGGTGTAATAAGTTGGTGAGTGTGAATTTGGGGTCAACATGAAGGTGTAGTAGGGTTGTGTTTTTTTTGGTTTTTTTTTAAATTATTTATTTGTTAAAAAAATTTTTTTAACGTTTATTTATTTTTGAGACAGAGAGAGACAGAGCATGAATGGGGGAGGTTCAGAGAGGAGACACAGAATCTGAAACAGGCTCCACGCTCTGAGCTGTCAGCACAGAGCCCGACGTGGGGCTCGAACTCACGGACCGCGAGATCATGACCTGAGCCGAAGTCGGATGCTTAACCGACTGAGCCACCCAGGCGCCCCTACATTTATTTATTTTTGAGAAACAGACAAAGCGTGAGCGGGGGAGGGGCAGAGAGAGAAGGAGACACAGAATCTGAAGCAGGCTCTGGGCTCTGAGCAAGCTGTCAGCACAGAGCCCGATGCGGGGCTCGAACCTGCAAACTGTGAGGTCATGACGTGAGCTGAAGTCGGACGCTCAACCGACCGAGCCACCCAGACGCCCCAAAGCTGTAGTGGTTTTGACAGAGTTTCTGTTAGACAAGCCATGTAACTGCCGTACAGAGTGACGTCTGTCTTCATCCGTGTCTCTTCCCCCAGCCTGCCCGGTCCCGGTGCCCGTGTATGCTGGCTCTGTCTCCGGCAGCTCCTGTGGCAGCTCCCCGTCTTGTCGTTTTGCCTCTCCACCGGTAAGCTTTGCTTTCATTGACGGTAATTTTCAGTTAGTGCTATTGCATCTGTCCACACCTAAGCCTACGGGCACACTGTGGATGACCTTTTTATGTGTCGTGTTTACTGGGGCAACTGAGGTTTGGGGAAAGAGCATTATTGTTGAGTCAAATAGACCTAGATGTGGATCTCTGCCCTTATGTAGCTATGTAAGCTGCAGCAAGGAATGTCAGCTCTCGGGGCCACTTGCCTCTGAACAGCGGGTACAGTACTCTCACCTCGTACCTTAGGGGGTTGGAAAGAATGATCATTGCAAAGGGTACCTATTACAGGTAGATAGGTAATGTTTATTTTATCTGAGTGTCATGACACCAGCTGGGGAGTTATGGTATCTAGAATTTCCAGTGGCGGTGAGTGCACTTTCCGCGGACCCGGACCCCCACAGTGGCGGCTGCCAGCCCTTCAAGACCTGCTCACCACTGGCCTCTTCTTCCTCCTGGGCTCCCTGGCCATTTCTCCCACGGTTGTCTTTCCTCCAACCTAAGTGCTTCTTCTAGACCCTGAGAGCTTCTGCTCACTCCATCTTCCTACTCCACTCTCCCAGGGTTTTACTTTGCCCTTTTCTGACCCTTGCCCCAAATCTCTGTTGCAGTGTGGGTTGTGACCTTGAGGCTTTTCCATAAGCTGAAGGTCCAAGGGCTCTTGTGTCAGCTATTGTGAATATTTTCCAGATTAGCCTGGCAGACATGAATTTCTTGAATTCTGCTAGCAGAGCGTGGGGCAGTTGTAAAAGGAGATGATTGTGTAATTAGTGGGTTCAACTCAGAGGTTTAAGAGCATGGGGCTTGGGACCTCTGTATCCCTTACTTGCCACAGTTAACCAGGACAAATGACTTAAACTCTCTTAACCACGTTTCTTCTGTGTAAAGTGAACGTAATTTACCTATTTCGTAGAGTTTTTTAAGGATAAATGAGCAAATACACTTTTACTACACTGTCTGGTACATAATAAATACTCTGTGGCAACTAATGCTATTATTATTTTCAAGGGAAACCTAATAGCCCCTTAGCTAGAGCAGATGCCGAAGCAGCCTGTCGCAAAAAGATGAGTCCTAAAACTGACAAAAAAACCTTTCTGCATAACCCTGCAGACTTAAGCCAAGTAGAAAAAGCAGATGGGCTAATAAGACTTACATTATATTTCCATGAATTGAAAAAACCTCGAGTGGGTGGGGGGAACCCAAGAGGAAAAAGAGAAGAGCGTTGTGTATTTCCTACTTCAGTCCGGAGTATAAGAAAACACTGCTTTGGAGTGATTGGGGAGAAGTGTGGAGGAAGTACTGACATGGAAAGACAGCTGGTGTTATTTGGAGCTGGGCACAACTGCTGCTTGCTCACCCTTCACTTTGGGCAGGTCAGTTCCAGAGCTGAGCCGTGGCTCCCTCATCTGTAGCACAGGCTTCATTGCACTTTGCCCGAAGAGCAGCCGTAGTGAGTAGTTGATAAGCTGTAGCTATTATTATGAAGTCTGCATTTGATACAGTGTGATACATAATATGAACAGCAAAGTTTAGGCTTGAGAAAGGAACCACAAGGAAGGATCTGATTATGGGAGAGATGTGGGAGAGTAAGAATAAAGGAGCCTGTTTGTAGAACGACCAGGGAATGAGAAAGAGGGGTTCCAGTAGGAGGGACATTGAATTGGAAATTGCTTTGACTGGAGAGAGCAAGTTGGGTTTTTTGGGTTTTTTGTTTTGTTTTGTTTTGTTTTTTTGTTTTGTTTTTGTTTTAGGGGGGTGGCATTGAAAGGGAGAGCCTACAGAGCTAGCTTGGCTGCTAGGGAAGAGATGGAGTGTTAACAGCAGTGAGGACACACAGGAGGAGAGAAGAGGCATATTTAGATGCTACAAACTGTGGTGGAAAAACATTTTAGAAGGCCTTTATTAAAAGCTAATGCTTGAAGTGAAAGTAAAAAGGAAAGCTGGGGAATAAAAGGAAATCAAGAGTGTTTCTGTATAATTTCCAGATAGCGAGATCAGAAAATGGGATGGTTTAGGGAACCTGGATGGCTCAGTTGGTGGAACATGCGAGTCTTAATCTCTGAGTTGTGAGTTCAAGGCCTACTTTGGGTGTGGAGCCTGCTTAGAAAAAGAGAAAGAAGAAAGAAAGAAAATGGGATTGTTTAACAAGCCTTGCTTTGAATGTAATCTGACAAAAGTAAGATTATTTCATACATGCATCCTTCCTACGGCTGGAGTTGATTCTCACACTCAGGGTTGATACACACAGACACGTACACATAACATTGTCTTTTTCACCTTCTCACACAAATCTCCAGCTGCTGCTTTACTCTAGAGAAATCTTTTTTTTATGTTTATTTGAGAGAGAGTGCTTGCGTGCGAGTGGGGGAGGGGCAGAGAGAGAGAGAGGGAAAGAGAGAGTCCCAAGCTGTCAGCGCAGAGCCCGACATGGGGCTCAATCTCATTACAGCAAGATCACGACCCAAGCCGATATAAGGAGTTGGATGCTTGACTGACTGAGCCCCCCAGGCGCCCCCCCCAGGGAAATCTCAGAAAGGCAGAAAAACAAAAAACAAAATGAATAAATAGTCTTTCAGTTATGATACTGGCTATAGGTTAAGTGCTATTTAGGTGATATTTCTTGAGTATTTATTGGTTTCATAATATTTATTAAATGTCTACTTTGTGTAAGGTTCTGGTTGATACTAATGGAGGAGACAGTCAGGTCCCTTACATTAAGGAGCTTTTAGTTTAGTTGTGTGGAGAGGAGGCCGGGAAATGGGTCGCTATTAGAAGCGTGTGTGTGTGTGTGTGTGTGTGTGTGTGTGTGTCTCTTTACTGCCTGTGGGAACACGAATGAGGAGCATCACGTCAGAGCAGCAACTGAGAAGGGCTGCTGGGGAGGGCAGGGAGTTTTGGAGAAAGACGTTTTGGAGAAAGACGTAGCAAGGTGCAGTAGTGAAAGAATGGTATCGTAGGTGGAGGAGTTCCTGTTCGTGAAGTCACGGAAGCACGGCCCACTGAAGGAACTCTGTAGACCCCCCTCCCCCCCGTACCCACTTTAATTTAAATTTGTTAGAATGAAGTGAAATTTAAAACTTTGTTCCTTAGTCACGTTCAGTAGCCATCGATAGCTAGCAGATCTGTAACATGCTGGACAGCTCAGATGCAGACTGTCTCCCTCATCGCCGGAGGTTCTGTGGACAAGGCTTCTCGGAGCAGTCCAGACTGGTGGATGCCGAGAGCGGTGGTGGTGAGGGGAGGTGGACGTCGTGCTAGAGAGGCAGGGAGATGCTGCATCTTGACAGGGTGTGGCTGCGGTGAGCCATCTGAATGGAGGTGTGATGTGACCCGCTGTGTGTTTTAGCCAGATTCTCCTAAAAGCAGCTTGGAGGACTGGATTTGAGACTGGTAGAGAGTAGAGTGGTCTCTCTGGTAGAGGAAGGAGAACAACCGCAGACTGTTGCACCTTTCTTGTTTTTTTTTTTCTGAGAATGAGGGCCTGAGCTAAGGGGAAGGTGGGACCAGGTAAGAGAAAGGTAGTCTGCAGAGCTTGGAATTGCTTGAACTGGGGAATGAACGGATGGATGATGAAGTCGCTGGGTGTGGGAGTGTGTTTGTGGGGGGGTGCTCTGGAGAGTAAAGGTGGTGAGTTGGTCCCTCGCTCACTGGAGATATCCAGGCTGCAGAGGTGAGGTGGTACTTGAAGGCAGGAGGGTGAGAGTGGTCACTGGGGTGAGGCTAAGCATGTGAGGAGTAGAGGGTCCAGACTGGCGCCTTGGGGAACTCCAGACTCTACTCGTCTCCTTTAAGGGACAGATGAGAAGCGGGTATCCACAAAACAGAAGGAGAAGTAGGAGGAAAAGCAGGGTCGCTGAATAAAGGGGTAGAGTGTCAAGAATCGTCTGCAGAGCAAGTGTAACGTAGCTCGGATAAATTAAGGAAGGGAGCGAGAGTCCACATGACTTGGCAATGGGAAGGTCATGATGAGCCTAATAAAGACCGTTTTATTGGACAGTTGAAGGTAGAAGTGGATTATGGTGGGTTGAGGGATACACATGAGATGAGGAATTTGAGTCCATGAAGATTGATAATTTCAAGAGATACTGTTAAAAAGTAGTCAGAGAAGATGGTAATTAAGAGGGCTGCAGGGATTTGAGACGTGACAAAACGAAGTGTGTTCATGTGCAGAGAGGAAAAGGGAGAGGGTGAGCGTCGGGCAGAGGGAAGTTGGTCTCTGAGGAGGTGGAGGGGAATAGAATTAGAGCACAGGTGGAGAAGCGAGGAGATCTCTTCCACTCAGATGTTGTGGGTGCAGATAATATTACAAATGCAGGGAAGAAAGTGAGAAAGTTCCTGCCTAAACCACTGGAAAGAAATTATGGAGTTAAATACTTAGAATCACATCTCAACTTGACCGCTTTTTAGTTGTATGATCTTGGGCAGATTTCCTAAACTTCTGAGGTGTGTGTGTGTGTGTGTGTGTGTGTGTGTGTGTGTGTGTAGATGTATATCTCTATATCTATATATTATATATAAATGGGTTTCAGAACATGATTGGAGTTAAGTAATACATGGAAAGCTCTTAACAGTGTCTAGCCCACAGTGACGATCAGTAGTGTAAGTCTCTACGTTGTCCCTTCTCTTTATTACCTTGACACATAAGGTCTCTCTAAAAAGTGATGAGATTGTATGTCATGTGTATGTCTCTTTCTCTCTGTCTCTCTGTCTCTCTCTCTCTCTCACACACACACACACACACACACATGCACACGGTAGGAGATTTGAGACAGCTTTCATTGCACAGTGACATTCAAAGAGCCCTTGCAGTGAATTGGGTGTTTAAGACATGGGTTTAAGTTTAAAGGACATTGTGGTATTTTTCCTTTTCTTACATAGAAACAGAGGTTAAACAGGGTAATAGGGGACTTAACACAATAAGTTAGGAAGTTCATTGTTTTAGAAAACCATTGTATCATCAAGACATTTAATTAGAGGTGTCACTAGAGTCCTTGAACTAGGCAACTGCTAAAAGATATATAGCTGCTTACATCTAAGTCTTTGCTTAAATGTATCTTATAGGCTTTTCTTCCTTTCTTTTCCTACCCCCTAACAAAAGAGAAACCAAAGGAACGTAGCCACCACCTGTAAGGTTTTCCAAATCTTTCTGTGAGTGTAAGTGAACTTCTAGGCTTGAATGCAGTTATCCTTATTGATTTCCTTACCTTTTGACATAACATGCTCTCTTGCTTTCCTGTCTATAATGTTTTCTTCATCATAGGTTTAAAACTTTTTCAAGTTGTGCAGGATGTCATTAACCTAGAGTCTCTGCGTTTTAGTCATTAAGTGAACAGTTATTAAGTATCTGCTTTGCTAGGCCAAGAGCCGAAACTGGGGATGTTGAGATGATAAAAACGCACCTCGAAAATTGCAGGAGAAGCAGACATGTACATGATAAGCGGTATGATATATTTTTAAGTATCATTTTTGGAGAACATTTGAGAAGTCTTTATGCAAAGACACTTTAAAACTGTGCTTTTCTAAGGGAGAGATTTTCCAAAGAGAGGTGTTTTTTTGCAATTTTAAGCTGGAATTGAACTTTAGGCCCACTTTTATGAAGACAGTATTCCTTAGTCTTGTGGCTGTTCTGACGTGCATTGTATTATTAGGCCAGTTTTAATTTTCTGTTGTTCATTTTAGTCCCTTCCAGATATGCAGCATATTCAGGAAGAGAACTTATCCTCCCCACCGTTGGGTCCTCCCAACTGTCTGCAAGTGTCCAAAGATTCTGCCAGCACTAGTAGCAAGAACTCTTCCTGTGATACGGATGACTTTGTTTTGGTTCCACACAGCATCTCGTCAGACCACTCATGTGAGAACCTTTTCTGCTTGTACACGTTACATACTTCTTACTTGGCTAGACTCGCATTTATTTTCAACCTTTATATCACGCTCTCTTGTGTAGGGGGCCCTTTCAAACGGTCACGTTATTTAGTGGCTGGAATTCCCAGAGTTATGTACCCGCCTTTCTAAAATCTGCTCAGGCACCTCCCATAAAGCAGTAACTTTGGATTCTGAAGGTAGATGGAAAGTTTACAGGAGACAGTAGAAACAGATAGAAAAGCCAGCAGGCCAAGGGAAATTAAATCTAAGGAAAGGAGCGAAAAGAACGCCTCTTTTGCAAGACAGCCTAAGAGTCAAGGGAGTCTAAAGTCAATCTGGATGCCCTTCGGAGGATCCTGGCGTAAGGTCGAGGATGAGTTTTGTAAATGTATAGGAAGAATTTTTATAAATGAAGCAGAATCCAAGTTGGCTAAATATAGTCAGGGCTCTAATGGAATAATTAAGGGTACCAGAAAACCTACAAAAAAGAGACTTAGACAAAACAAAAAAGGAACAATAGTCTCGTTGTGAAGGAACTGGATCAGAAAAACTAGAACTTTGATTACTTTGGTACTTAAATAGTCTCAGGTTGACTGTGTGTGCGAACAGGTGGTTGGAAAAGTTGGTATCCAGAGGTCTCTTTAATCATTTGTCAAATACTGATTTAACAGCTGCTGTGTCAGGCACCATGCTAGCTGCTGTGAAGAGCAAACGCACTTTAGCATTTATTTTATGGACACCGCAGCAGGAGTAGATGGCAATTTACGATCAGTGCTCTCCCACCTCAGAGTTACCTTTCAAAGATCGTCCAGCATACATTGGGGGTTTTATTTTATTTTATTTTTTTAAAGTAAGTAAACCTTAAACATTATGAAATATTTCAAACAGGAAGTAATACAGCAGATACTCCAGTCACCACCATTGCTAATTTTATTTATGTCAACATTTTGCCGTTTTGTTTTAGATGTCCTTTTTTAAAGATAAAAATGCTGTAGGTACAGCTAAAGTCCTTGTCCTTATTCTACTCTTGCCAGAGGTAAATTCTTTGTGTCGATTTTTTCTTATACTTCCACATATGCCAGGATCTGTAAATAACATACGGTATTCTTGTGTTTATACAGTTTTTAAGCAAATAGTATAAAGAAGCTTTCTATAGTTTGTTTTTTTATGCATGGTTTTGCTACAAAGCTAGATAGATAGATATATACATATATATATATATATATATATATATATATATATATATATATATATATCTAGGTGTGTGTCTAGTTCATTTTAATATCTGAATCTCACAGTACAACTAAACCACAGTTTGTCTATTTCTGTGCTGATGGTTACCTGGATTATTTCTGTCTTTTCACTATTCAGAATGTATTATAACAGATGTCCTTGGATCAGAGTTCCTTCCACATGGATACTTCAGAAATTTTCAACCTCAAATCTACAAAATATTGGTTCACACAAGTTGTAGCCAGTCAGTAGCCTCTGCCATGCTGCCCCTAATGGTATAATGGTACCTTCTAAAGAAAAGTCTTTACCTGGAATTCATTTTTGTAGATGGAATAAAGTAGGGATCCTATTATTGAATATTCTGTCCTTTCTCTACTGATAGGCAATTCCAGATTTGTCAGAATCAGGTTTATATAAAGGATTAAGGGTTTTTTTTAAGGTTTTCTGTCCCATTGGTCTATTTGTCTATATTATAAATCATTTTTAAATTTCATTTATTTAATTAAAAAAAAATTTTTTTAACGTTTATTTATTTTTGAGACAGAGAGAGACAGAGCATGAACGGGGGAGGGTCAGAGAGAGAGAGGGAGACACAGAATCTGAAACAGGCTCCAGGCTCTGAGCTGTCAGCACAGAGCCCGACGCGGGGCTCGAACTCACGAACCGTGAGATCATGACCTGAGCCGAAGTTGGACGCTTAACCGACTGAGCCACCCAGGCGCCCCACATTTATTTAATTTTTAAATAAATCATTTTTAAATTCATGCGTGTGTGTGTGTGTGTGTGTGTGAGGTAGGGGGGAGAGATTGTGGGGAGGGGTGATGATAGCATTCTTGTATTCTTTGGAATCACTTTGGCTATTCTTGGCCCCCTTTATGCCCATGTAGTTTAAATTTGGCTTGACAAATCCTACAAAAAAAACATTTGGGGATTTTTATGGGAATTGTGTTGATTTTATAAGACCTATTGAGAGGCAGTAAATGATCTTTACAATATTGAATTGTCAAATCAAGAGTATGTGTTTCTCCTTAACATGTTTTGATACATATTTATATTTTCCTACATAAAGGACCTTCACATCTTTTGTTTTATTCTAGTTACCTTTGTTTTTTGTGCTTGTGTAAATATATGAAAACCTTTTTTTTCAAAACTGCTTCTGTTGAAGTCTTTGTGCCTCTAAACCTCAGAGGTCATTTCTTGGTCTTCATCTTTTTGATGTACTTACAGCGTGTGTTATAGTTGGCCACACCCTTCTTTTCAATTGCTAAAAATTTGTTATTTTGAAACGTACATATATTTTTTTCAAAGATTTCATTTTTTTAGAGTAGTTTTAGGTTTATAAGAAAATTGAGAGGAAGATGCAGGTTTCCCCCACACCTCCTGCCTACCTCACCAGAACAGTACATTTGTCACTGAGGATGAGCCTATGTTGACATATCACAATCACCCAAAGTCCACAGTCTACTTAGAATTCATTCTTGTTGTACATCCTGTGGATTTGGAGAAAGGTGTAATGGCACGTTTCCATCATTATAATATACAGAGCATTTCTATTGCCCTAAAAATCTTCCATGCTCCCCACGTACTCCTTGGAAACCATTAATCCCTTTGTCTGTATAGTTTTATGTCACAGTTTATCCATTTACCTTTTGAAGGATATTTTAGTTGCTTCCAAGCTTTGACAATGAAGAATAAAACTACTATAAACATCTGTGTGCATGTTTTTGTGTGAACATAAGTGTGCAACTCCTTTGGATAAATACCAAAGAGCATGACTCCTGGCTGGTATGGTAAGGTCACGTATTGTTTTGTCAGAAAACACCAAACTCTTCCAAAGTGGCTGTGCCATTTTGCATTCCTACCAGCAGTAAATGGGAGTTCCTGTTGCCCCATTACCCCCACCACCATTTAGTGCTGTCAGTGTTCCAGGATTGGGCTGTTCTGATAGGTGTGCAGTGGTGTCTTGTTTTAATTTGCACTTCTCTGATGATGTGGTGTTCAGCATCTTTTCGTATGCTTATTCACTATCCCTATATCTTCTTTGGTGAGGTGTCTCTTAAGATCTTTGGTCCCTTTTTGTTATCTTTTTGTTGAACTTTTTCTTTGGTTTGGTTTGGTTTTTTGTTTTTGTTTTTCATTTTACTGATGGAATTTATTTATTTATTTATTTATTTATTTATTTATTTAATTTTCAAATTTACATCCAAGTTCATTAGCATATAGTGTAATAATGATTTCAGGAGTAGATTGCAGTGATTCGTCCCCTATGTATGACACCCAGTGCTCATCCCAACAAGTGTCTTCCTTAATGCCCCTCCCCCGCTTAGCCCATCCCCCCACCCACAACCCCTCCAGCAACCCTTAGTTTGTTCTGTGTATTTAAGAGTCTCTTATTTTCTCTCCTTCCTTGTTTTTGTATTAGTTTTGCTTCCCTTCCCTTATGTTCATCTGTTTTGTATCTTAAATTCCTCGTATGAGTTAAGTCCTATGATATTTGTCTTTCTCTAATTTCGCTTAGCACAATACCCTCTAGTTCCATCCACGTAGTTGCAAATGGCAAGATTTCATTCTTTTTGATTGCCAAGTGATACTCCATTGTATATATATACCACATCTTCTTTATGCATTCATCCGTCGATGGACATTTGGGCTCTTTCCATACTTTGGCTATTGTCGATAGTGTTGCTGTGAAAGGGGGTACATGTGCCCCTTTGAAACAACACACCTGTATCCCTTCGATAAATACCTAGTAGTGCAATTGCTGGATCGTAGGGTAGTTCTAGTTTTAATTTTTTGAGGAACCTCCATTCTGTTTTCCAGACTGGCTGCACCAGTTTGCATTCCCATTTCTATTGAGCTTTAAGAGCTCTTTGTATATTTGGGATAACAGTCCTTTATCAGATGTGTCTTTTGCAAATATTTTTGTCCAGTCTATGGGTATCTTTCATTTTCTTGATGTTGTCTTTCACAGAGTGGTTGTTTTCAATTTTGATAAGTTAAAATTAATCATTAAATTTAATGATTAGTTAAATTATTTAAATCAATTTATTTCTTTCATGGATTGTGTTTCATGTTGGTATCGTGACACCCAAGGTCCTCTAGGTTTTCTCCTATGTTATCTTCTACAATATTTGTAGTTTTTTGTTTTACATTTAGGTCTATGGCCCATTTTGAGTTAATTTTGTTTGAAAGATGTAAGGTCTATATCTAGATTCTTTTTTTTTGTTCTGTGGATGTCTGATTGTTCTAGCACCATTTGTTGAAGACTGTTTCTGCTCCATTGTATTGTCTTTTCTCTTCTGTCAAAGATCAGTTGATTATATTTATGGGGTCTATTTCTGGTCTCCCTATTCTTTCCGTTGATCTGTTTGTTCTTTTACTAATACAACAGCGTCTTGATTAGTGTAGTTTTATAGTAAGTCTTGAAGTTGGGTAGCGTCAGTCCTCCAACTTTGTTCTTCTCATTCAGTATTGTGTTGGCTATTACGGGTCTTTTGCCTTTTCCATTTAAACTTTAGAATTAGTTTGTCAATGTCCACAAAACAACTTGCTGGGATTTTGACTGGGATTGTATTGAATCTATAGATCAAGTTGGGAAGAACTGACATGTGGACAATATTAAGTCTTCCCAACATAGAGTATCTCTCCATCTATTTAGTTCTTTGATTTCATTCATCAGAGTTTTGTAGTTTTCCTCATAGAGATCTTGTATGTATTTTGTTAGATTTGTACTAAATATTTTCATTTTGTGGGAGGCTGATGTAAATGGTGGTGTGCTGGGGTGCCTGGATGGCGCAGTTGGTTGAGCGTCCAACTTTGGCTCAGGTCATCATCTTGTGGTTGACTTGTTCGAGCCCCACGTCGGGCTCTGTGCTGACAGCTCGGAGCCTGGAGCCTGTTTCCGATTCTGTGTCTCCCTCTCTCTCTGCCCCTCCCCTGCTCATGTTCTGTCTCTCTCTGTCTCAAAAATAAATAAACATTAAAAAAAATTTTTTTTAAATGGTGGTGTGCTTTCAATTTCAAATTTTAGTTGTTTATTACCGAGATAGAGGAAAGCAATTTATTTTTTTTAATATTAACCTTGTATCCTGCAGCCTTGCTTTAATCACTTATTAGTTTGGGAGATTTTGTGTGTGTGTGTGTGTGTGTGTGTGTGTGTGTGTGTGTGTGTGTTGTCAATTCTTTGAGTTTGTTTTTTTTTTACATAAATAATCATGTCACCTGCAAGCAATAGTTTTATGTCTACCTTACCCAGCTGTATACATTTCATTTCCTTTTCTTGACTTATTGCATTAACAGGGACTTCCAGTGCAGTGTTGAAGGAGTGGTAAAAAAGGACATCTTTCACAGATTATATGAAACTGTAATAACCACAGTCCACAAAAAATCAGTGGGGGGAAAAAGAAAGAAAAATGACGTCCTTATCTTCTTACCTGATCTTAGTGGGAAAGCTTGGAGTTTCTCACCATTTAGTATGATGTTAGCAGTAGCTTTTTGTAGATTTTGTTTTATCAAGTTGAAACAGTTCTCCTCCATTCCTAGTTTACCAAGAGTTTTTATCATGAATGGTTATTGGATTTTGTCAAATGCTTTTTCTGTGATTTTCCTTTTTAGTCTATTAATGTGATTACATTAATTTTAGAATGTTGAGCCAGCCTTGCATACCTGGGATAAATCCCATTTGGTTGTGGTGTATATTTCTTTTTATACATTGTTGGATTCAATTTGCTCATGTTTTGTTGGAGATTTTTCTGGGTACTGATGCCCTTATAGAGTGAATTAGGAAATACTGTCTCTGCTTCTATCCTCTGAAAGGAGATTGAAGATAAAGATTTGGTGTAATTTCTTCCTTAAATGTTTGGTAAGAGTTCACCAGAGAACTCATCTGGGCCTGGTGCTTTCTGGTTTGGAAGGTTATTAATTACTGACTCAATTTCTTTAATAGAAATAGGCCTTTATTCAAATTACGTGTTTCTTCCTGAGTGAGTTTTGGCAGATCGTGTCTTTCACGAAATTGGTCCATTTCGTCTAGGCTGTCAAGTTTGTGGACATAGAGTTGTGCATAGTATCCCTTTATTATCCTTTTAATTTCAGTGGGATCTCTTTCTGTTACTGATTGTTAGTTTATTTTTCTTGTGGTCTGAGAATAGACATTGCCTGATTTCTATTTTTTTTAAATTTGTTAAGGTATGTTTTATGGCCCAGAATTTAGTCTGTCTTGCTGAATGTTCCATGTGAGTTTAAAAACAATATGTACTCTGCTGTTGTCGGATGAAGTTGTCTGTAGATGCCAATTATATCTAGGTGATTGACGGCGTTATTGAGTTCAACTATGTCCTTATTGATTTTCTGCCTGCTGGAGCTGTCCTTTAAGAAACATTTTTTTTTTTTAAGTTTATTTGTTTATTTTGAGAGAGAGCATGAGCAAGGAAAGAGCAGAGAAAGAGAGAGAATCTCAAGCAGGCTCTGACGCTGTCAGTGCAGAGCCTGATGCAGGGCTCAAACTCACGAAACTATGAGATCATGACCTGAGCTGGAATCAAGAGTCTGATGCTTGGGGCGCCTGGGTGGCTCAGTCAGTTAAGCGTCCAGCTTCGGCTCAGGTCATGATCTCACGGTTTGTGGGCTCGAGCCCTGCGTCAGGCTCTGTGCTGACAGCTCAGAGCCTGGAGCCTGCTTCGGATCCTGAGTCTCCCTCTCTCTCTGCCCCTCCCCTACTCATCCCCTGTCTGTCTGTCTGTCTGTCTGTCTCTCAAAAATAAACATTAGGAGAAAAAAAGGTCAGGTGCTTAACCAGCTGAGCCACCCAGGTGCCCCTGGATCTGTCCATTTTTGAGGGAGGGGTGTTGAAGTCTCCCAACTATGATAGTGGTTTCACCTATTTCTCCTTGTAAGTTTTTGCCTTACATAGTTTGATGCTCTGTTGTTATGGGCATGCGTACCTGTTGAGTAAGAATTATTATGTCTTCTTAGAGGATCTATGTTTATGTAAACATAAATGTATCACTGTGTAATGCCCTTTTTTATTCCTGATAACTTTGAAGTCTGCTGTGTTGGAGATTAAAGCTATTCCTGCTTTCTTTTGATTAGTGTTAGCATGGTCTATTTTTGTCTACCCATCTACTTTTTTAATCTATGTGTGTTTATATTTAAAGTGAGTTTCTTGCAGACAACATATAATTGGGTTGTGTATTTTAATCCAGTCTGAAATCTGTCTTTTAATAGGTATATTTAGCCCATTGACATTAAAAGGGTTATTGATATAATTAGATTAATATCTAACATATTTGTTAACTGTTTTCTATTCATCATCCTTGTTCTTTGTCCTATTTTTGTCTTCCACTCTTTCTGCCTTTAAATTTTTTTTTTTAATGTTTATTTATTTTTGAGAGAGACAGAGACAGAATGTGAGTGGGCTAGGGGCAGAGAGAGAGGGAGACACAGAAGCAGAAGCAGGCTCCAGGCTCTGAGCTGTCAGCACAGAGCCCGACGCGGGGCTCGAACCCACGAGCTGTGAGATCATGACCTGAGCCGAAGTCGGACGCTCAACCGACTGAGCCACCCAGGTGCCCCTGCCTTTTGTGGGTTTAATTGAGCATTTGTTACTCTATTTTTCTTTCCTTCATATCAGTTATACTTTTTAATTTTTTTTAGTGGTTGTCCTAGAGTTTGCAATATACGTTTGTAACTAATCCAGGCCCACTTTCAAATAAACTGTATCACTTCATGGGTAATGTGAAGTACCTTATAATAATAAAATCCTCATTCCTTCCTGCCATCCCTTGTATCATTGCTGTCATTCATTCCAGTTAAATATAAGCATATGTAAGCATATACGTATATACATAAGACATAAACATTTAGCATACATAACTGAATATACTGATGGTATTATTTTGTCAGCATATCCCCTCAATTTTTATTTGGGAAAGTCTTTATTTTTCTCTCACTTTTTTAAAAAGTTTATTTATTTATTTTGAGAGAGAAAGAGAGCAAGCGTGAGCTAGGGAGGAGCAAAGAGAGAGGAGATAGAGAATCCCAAGCAGGCTCCATGCTGATAGCATGGAGCCTGACTTGGGGCTTGATCCCACGAACCATGAGATCATGACCTGAGTCAGAATCAAGAGTGAGCCACCCAGGAACCCCTTTCCTTCACTTTTGAAGAATAATTTTGCAGGGTACAGAAGTCTGAGTTGGTGGTTTACTTCTCTCAACACTTTAAGTCACTTGACTCTCTTCTTGCTTGCATGATTACTGAGAAGTCAACGTGATTCTTTTTATTTTTATTTTTATTTGTTTTTTATTTTTTTTAATTTACATCCAAATTAGTTAGCATATAGTGCAACAATGATTTCAGGAGTAGATTCCTTAGTGCCCCTTACCCATTGAGCCCATCCTCCCACCCACAGTCCCTCCAGTAACCCTCAATTTGTTCTCCATATTTATGAGTTTCTTCCGTTTTGTCCCCCTCCATGTTTTTATATTATTTTTCTTTCCCTTCCCTTATGTTCATCTGTTCTGTGTCTTAAAGTCCTCATATGAGTGAAGTCCTATGATTTTTGTCTTTGTCTGACTAATTTCACCTAGCATAATACCCTCCAGTTCCATCCACGTAGTTGCAAATGGCAAGATTTCATCCTTTTTGGTTGCCGAATAATACTCCATTGTGTGTGTGTGTGCGTGTGTATATATGTATATGTGTATATGTGTGTGTATACACACACGCACACACACACCACATCTTCTTTATCCATTCATCCATCGATGGACATTTGGGCTCTTTCCATACTTTGCCTATTGTCAATAGTGCTGCTAGAAACATGGGGGTGCATGTGTCCCTTCGAAACAGCACACCTGTATCCCGTGGAGAAATGCCTAGTAGTGCAATTGCTGGGACGTAGGGTAGTTCTATTTTTAGTTTTTTGAGGAACCTCCATACTGTTTTCCAGAGTGGCTGCACCAGCTTGCATTCCCATCAATGTGATTCTTATCTTTGTTTGTAAGTATGGCTTTTTCTTTGGCTTCTTGCAGAATTCTTTTTTCTTTACTTTTGATTTTCTGTAATTTGAAAATGATATGCCTAGGTGTAGTTGTTCTGGGCATTTATCCTGCTTGGAGTTCTTTGAGCTTCCTGAATCTGACATTCATTTAGGGAAATTCTGAGTCATTATCGTTTGAGATATTTCCCTCTGTTCCTTTTGTTCTTTCTTCTCTTTCTGGTAATCCCATTACACATGTTGCACCTGTTGTAGTTGTCCCACAGACTTTGGATATTCTGTTGACTTTTTTAAAAGTCTTTGTTCTTATTCTGTTTGTTTTTCAGTTTTTGAGGATTCTGTCCATATGTTCTTCTTTCCTCAGCTGTGTCAAGTGCACTAATAAGCCTATCACAGGCAATCTTCATTTCCGTTACAGTGCTTTTTAATCTCTAGTGTTTCTTTTTGGTTCTTTGTTAGTATGTCCATCTTTTTTTTATGTTGCTTATGTGTTTTTGCATGCTGTCTACCTTTTCCATTAGGGCCTTTAGCATATTAATCATAGTTTTAAATTTCCAGTCTGATAGTTCTTTTCTTTTTAAAGATATTTTAAAATGTTTTTTATTTAGTTTGAGACAGAGAGAGAGAGATAAAGAGGGTGGAGGGGCAGAGAGAGAGAATCCCAATCAGGCTTCATGCTGTCAGCGCAGAGCCCGATGTGGGGCTCGATGCCACCAACGGTGAGATCACGACCTGAGCGGAAATCAAGAGTCAGACACTTAATCGACTGAGTCACCCAGGTGCCCCTCCAGCCTGATACTTCTAACATCCCTGCCAAGTCTGGTTCTGATGCTTGCTCTGTCTCTTCAAACTGTGTTTTTTGTTGGTTTTTGTTTTTGTTTTTGTTTTGCCTTTTGGTTGGTATGCCTTGTGACTTTTTCTTGATAGTCCTGCATGATGTACTGGGTAAAAGGAACTGCTGTAAGTAGGCCTTTCAGTAAGTAGGAGGGGAAGTAAGTACTAGGCCTGTAGGTACAAGTGTTCTGTAGCCCTGTGATTAGGTCTCAGTCTTTTAGTGAGCCTAGGTCTCTGCTCTGTGGGCATAAAGTGTTTCCCAGTTTCTTTTTCCTGCCTTAGGTGGGACCGGATGGCCGTAGGGGACTGGAGTTGGGCATTTCCCTGCCCCCAGGTCGGCTAGGCTCTGATTAAGTGGTTTCCCCTGAGGGCAGGCCTTGTTCCGAACAGAATGCTCAGACCTTTTTAAAAATGGTCTCTCTTCCGTTATCTCAGCAGAAGCAGAAGGCGATTTTTCTCTGGTATTTACTGTGAGCTTCTGAATTCCTGGAGGCAAATCTGGCAATATTGTGAGCCTCCCTATGACTAGATCCTCCTGGAGTTTTTAACTCTGAGAGTTGTCCACAGTGATCCTCTAGCAAATTGTCAGTCATGGTTCATGTTTTGCCACCCCAGCTCTGTTTCCTCAAGCATTCTGCTGGTAAATCTTATCTCAGATAAGCCACAAGTCCCTGTGTTTGCCTGTCTCTCTAATCCTAGGGCATCGGTTTGCCCTTTGTCCTTGTCTCTCTTTTGGATCCAAGAAGAATTTTTTTTAATGTTTATTTATTTTTGAGAGAGAGAGACAGAGACAGAGTGAGAGTGGGGAGGGGCAGAGAGAGAGGGAGACGCAGAATCCGAAGCAGGCTCCAGGCTCCGAGCTGTCAGCCCAGAGCCCAAGGGGGGGGGGGGGGGGCCCCACGAACGTATAAACGGTGAGATCCTGACCTGAGCTGAAGTTGGACACTTAACTGATTGAGCCACCCCACCTAGGCGCCCACCAAGAAGAATTGTTGATTGTTCAGTCTGTTCAACTTTTTACTTGTTGGGTTGGAATGGCAACTTCCAGGCTTCTTACATGTGAGACTGGGAAGCGGATAAGATTTTTAAAACATCTATACGATTCAAATAAATAAATAAATAAATAAATAAATAAATAACATGTATATGATTTAAAAGTAATAACATAAGACAAATACCTGAGTACAGTCCTCTGATTTTCCTGTCTCTTGTCAGATTTTACATTTTTTTGTCTTATTGCTCTAATTTTATGGAAATTTCCTTGATGTTTTCTTTCACTGAGTTTTTCATTTATCTTCTCATGTTTTAATTTTCAGAAGCTTCCCTCCTCCCTTTGAGAATTGTTCTTATTTCAGGGTGCAATATTTTGTTTTATCTGAGGACATTAATTATATATACATCTTTTAACCTTTCCCTGGAAAATATTTCTTTCTTTTTTTTTTTTTTTTTTAATCTCCCCCAGGTTGTTTGGGAATCTGGTTTTCAGATTGGATTTCCCTCCTTGGATGCTTGGTGGTTGTTGTGTACTCATAATTACGAGTGGAAAATTAGAACATTGTTTGAAAGCTTTGTAAGTGGTGGGTCTTAGGGACACGATATGGCTGAGTCCTTGACTTGCCTTGGAATGCTTCCCTTTTGGAGGGCCATTCACATCTCCCAGAGAAGACTCCCTGATACAATATGGGGGAACCTCTGCTGGCTAAGGATTCTGTCTTCTTGGGTCTCCTAAATCAAATGAGGCTTATATCAACTTTATAGCTTCTAAGTTTTTGTGGCTGTTGACTTTTCTTTTTGCCCTTGTGAGTTTAGGCTCTTCTCTTTTCTCTCCCTCCCCAATGTGGTATCAATAACGATATAATTACTAAAATCTTTTTATGGGAGGTGCCTGGCTGGTTCAATGGGTAGAGATTGTGACTCTTGATTTCAGGGTCAAGAGTTCAAGCCCCACATGGGGCATGAAGACTACTTAACAAAAGAAAACAGAACAAAACAAAAACTCTTTCTGTGGGTGGGTCTTTTTGTCCTTAGGATAATCTCATTAGGGATGTCCAATCAAATTACTGAGCTTTAAAGTCACTTGAAAGAATTCCCTTCTGGTGACAATACAGATATGTTGACATATGGTTATGAATGGCAAAACATTATAGTGGTTTGCTTTTGATTTCTAGGGATATTTTTTCTTTTGATTTTATTTTGTTTCATAATTATGTATGGTTCCAAACTCAAAGCTAAAAAATGAAGTGCACTTAGTGAAACGTAGCTTCTATCTCTACCCCATCTGCCCTGTTCCCATGTCGGCAGCTATTTTCTTTAAAATAGATACCTTGCTTCCTCACTTCTCTTTATTCTTTTACCGTGATTTATTTTCCTTTGTATTTCTTATCATGCCTGACACTGTTACCTTCTTTCACTGATAGAATGTAAGCTTCAAGAGAGCAGGGACTTGAGATGTGCTAAAATAAATACATTTCTCAAATCTTATTTAGGGCCATTCAAAGGGATATTTGTGTTGATTTTTCCCCCCTTTTGGGTATAGGTTAGCTGTGTACTTTTTAAAAAATTGATATTATTTGCTGTGTCATATCAACACATTAATTATGCCTTCACAGCCATTTATCTATCTATCTATCTATTTATTTATTTATTTAAAGTTTATTTCTTTTGAGAGAGGAAGAATGTGCGTGAGTGGTGGAGGGGGAGAGAGGGGGAGAGAGAGAGAATCTCCTCACTGTCAGTGCAGAGCCTGACTCAGGGCTTGAACTCACAAACCATGAGATCATGACCTGAGCTGAAATCAAGAGTCGGACGCTTAACCAGCTGAGCCACCCACACGCCCCACGTTTACGGCCATTTAAAATCACACAGGCAATGTGATAGAGTGGACATACCAGTGAAAAGGAGTGAGGGGCCCCTGCGTCTGAGCCCAGCTCTGTTCCCACATACAGATGATGTAGGAGTAGGTGACGATGGCCTGTGGCATGTGCTGCCGTGGCTGAGAAGCCCCAGCTTCCACATCTCGCTCAACAACCATTCAGGACACAGGAGTGCTTGTTATGCAGGAGGATGGGGGTGCTCCAACACTGGTGTGAACTAGACTTTGTTTGCAGTCCGTTGTGCTAGAATGTGACATGTGTGTTCTGAAAATGACCACAGTCTGAAAATATTGCTCAGTAAAAACCACCGAGTTTATGGGCAAATTGGAATTGGAGGCATAATACTCCAGACATTGGTGAGTGACATATTAAAAAGAACACGATTGAAACGTTAGCACAGTTTTCCCGTGCGTGTTAGATGGTGGAGAAATACATGTCACTGAAATAAATATGACACTTTGCCTCGTAAGACCGGATTGTTTCCAGAAACGGGCGTTGAAGAGCTGCGGGCTGTGCATTCAGCTGGGTGCAGCGTCTTCAGTGTTTCTCCTCGCGGTTTTTACCTGCTTTTACTCATGGAGGAAACTGCAACATAAGCAAGTGGTCAATTTGTGTTGTGCTCAGATTTTTCCTAATGATCATGTTGGAACAAGTTACGTCTTGTGAGCAGATGGTCGAGCAGAACTGACAGTATTTTCCTCTCTCTCTTTTAGATGACATGCCAATGGGAGCTGCTGGCAAGCGTGCTTCAAACGAGTTCTTGGTGTGTGGAGGGTATGTTTACGTATATTAAATGAAAAGATTGCTCTCATTTTGAATTTTGTGAGGAAAGTTAGGGGACTTTGTGTTCCTGATTCTTAAAATTTAGTTTCACAATGTGTCGTTTTTTGTAAACAAAGTTTAAATTGTGGCAAAACACATGAAATCTGTCATCTTGGCGTATTTAAGCTTACAGTGTAGTAGCGTTAAGTATATTCACGATGTGGTGCAACCACTCTCCAGAACTTTTTCGTCTTGCAAAAGTCAAACCCAGTACTCATTATGTAATAGCCTTCCCCATTTCTCCCATCCCTAGGCACTGGTAACTACCATTCTGCTTTCTGTTTCTATGGATGTGACTATTTTATATACCTCAAAAAAGTAGGATATACAACACGTGTCTTTTTGTGACTGGCTTCATTCAGTCATCGTAATATCCTCAAGGTTCATCCATGTTACAGCATGTGTCAGAATTTCCTTTTTAAGGCTGAATCATATTCCATTCTACACACATACCGTATTTTCTTTATCCATTCTTCTTTCAACGGACAATTATATTTCTTCTACCCCTTGGCTATTGTGAATACTTCTGCTATAAATGTGAGTGTGCAGATACCTGTTTGAGACCCTGCTTTCAGTTATGTTGGATATATACGCAACAGTGGGGTTGCTGGATTCATATCATATTAGAAGTGTTTGTGGAGCTGCCATACTGTTTTCCTCCGTGGTTGTACCATTTTACGTTCCTACCAACAGTATACAAGGGTTCTGGTTTCTCTACATCTTCAGTAGCACTTGTTACTTCTTTTTTTTTTTGGGTGTGAGGTAATAGCTCATTGTGGTTTTGATTTGCAATTCTGTTAATGATCAGTGGTTTTGAGTGTCTTTTCATATACTTGTTGGCCATTTGTATGTCATTGGTTGTAGAGTTGTAGGAGTTCTTTATATATTTTGGATATTAACCCTTTATCAGATATATGATTTACAGATATTTTCTCCCATTCCAAAGATTGTTTTTCCAGTCCTTTGAGCATAGAAGTTTTAGAATTTTATGTAGTCTCATTTGTCTATTGTGTGTGTGTGTGTGTGTGTGTGTGTGTGTGTGTGTGTGTTTAGTGTCATATTCAAGAAATCATTGCCTAATCCAATGTCATGAAGCTTTTCTCCTATGTTTTCTTCTAGGAGTTATTGTATTGTATTTTAGAGACCAAGCAGGAGAGAAGGGTGGGGCGGGGGGGGGGGGGGGCGGAGAGAGACTCTTAAGCAGGCTCCGTGCTCAGTGTGGATCCCAACATGGGGCTCGATCCCACAACTCTGGGATTGTGACCTTTGCCGAAATTAAGAGTCAGATGCTCAACTGACTGAGCCACCCAGGTGCCCCACTGAATGTATTAGTTCTAAAGGCTTTTTGTGTGTGAAATCTTTAGGATGTTCTATATTTAAGATCATGTTTCCATGAACAAAAATATTTTACTTTTTCCATTCAAATTTGAATGCCTTATATTTCTTTTTTTTTTTGTGCCTAATTGCTCTGGCTAAGAGTTGAATAGAAATGATGAGAGCAGGCATCCTTGTCTTGTTCCTGATCATAGAGAAAAAGCTTTCAGTCTTTAACCATTGAGTATGATGTTAATTGTGGGCTTTTTATATATGGCATTTATTATGTTGAGGTAATTTTTTTCAATTCCTAGTTTGTTGAATGCTTTTTTAAAAATTGTTTTTATTTAGAGAGAGAGAGCACACAAGCTGGGGAGAGGAGCAGAGGGAGGGAGAGAGAGAGAATCTTAAGCAGGCTCCACATTTAGCACGGAGCCCAGTGAGGGGCTCAGTCTTAGGACCCTGGGATCATGACCTGAGCTGGAAGAGTCAGATACTCGACCAGCTGAGCCCCCCAGGCACCCCTGTTGAATGCATTTTATCATGAAAGGATGTTGGGATTTTGTCCAGTGCTTTTTTCTGCATAAATTGAGATAGTCCTGTGGTTTTGGTCCTTTCTATTGATGTAGGTGTGTTATAAATCACATTTGGTCATGGTTTATGATCCTTTTAATGTGTTGTTGAATTTGGTTTGCTAATATTTTGTTAAGGATTTTTTTGCATCAAATTTCATAGGGGAAATTGTGCTGTAGTTTTTTGTTTTTGTAGTATCTACGTGTGGTTTGGTATTAGGATAATGCTGAACTCATGGAATGAGTTTGGGAGTATTTCCTCCTCTTTAATATTTTGGATGAGTTTGAGATGTTGATCTTTCTTTCTTTCTTTCTTTCTTTCTTTCTTTCATTTGTTTAATTTTTAAAAAAAAATTTTTTTTTCAACGTTTATTTATTTTTGGAACAGAGAGAGACAGAGCATGAACGGGGGAGGGGCAGAGAGAGAGGGAGACACAGAATCGGAAACAGGCTCAGGCTCTGAGCCATCAGCCCAGAGCCTGACGCGGGGCTCGAACTCCCGGACCGCGAGATCGTGACCTGGCTGAAGTCGGACGCTTCACCGACTGCGCCACCCAGGCGCCCCATTTATTTAATTTTTGAGAGAGAGACTGAATGAAAGTGTGGGAGGGGCAGAGAGAAGGAGACACAGAATCCGAAGCAGGCTCCAGGCTCTGAGCTGTCAGCACAGAGCCCCATGGGGGGCTCGAACTCACAAACCACGAGATCATGACCTGAGCCGAAGTCCAACGTTTAACCAGCTGAGCCACCCATGCACCCCTGATGTTAATTCTTTAAATGTTGGGTAGAATTCACCAGTGAAAGTCTTAGGCTTTTTTTGGTGTTGGAAGGTTTTTGATTACTGATCAAGTCTCCTTAGTTATGGGTCTGTTCAGATTTTCTCGTTCTTTATCATCCAGTCTTGGTAGCCTGTGTGTGTGTAGAAATGTATACGTTTCTTCAGGTTATCCAGCTTGTTGACAAGTATTTTGCTATTTCTTAAGATTTGTTTTGTGACCTAATGTGTGGTCTATCCTGGAGAGCGTTTCGTGTATACCTGAGAAGAACGAATGTTCTTCTGTTGGTGGGAGGAGTGCTCGGTGTGTGTCTACAAGATCCAGTTGGTCTAGAGTGTTGTTCAAGCCCTGGTTCTTTATTGATCTTTTATCTGGTTGTTCTATCCATTATTGAAAGTGGGGGTACAGCTATTATTATGGAATTCTCTATTTCTCCCTTCAATTCTGTCAGTATTTGCTTGATCTATTTGGGAGAGCTGATGTTTGGTGCATAAATATTTATAATTGTTATATTTTTCTGGTTAAGTGACTCTTTAATCATTATATATTATGTCCTTTTTTGTATCTTGTAACAGTGTTTGACTGAAAGTCTTTTTTGTCTGATATTATAGCTGTGCCTGCTCTCTTCTGGTTACCATTTGCATGGGATATTCTTTCACTTTCAGCCTAATAGGGAAAGATAGATTACTGTCATTTTGTTACTTTTATGTATATCTTGAGGCTTTTTGGTCCCTCATTTCCTCTCTTGCTACCTTTCTTTGTGTTTTGTTGACCTTGTTGTAGTGACATGCTTCAGTTCACATTTCCTATCGTGTGTATTCTATAGATATATTCTTTGTGATTACTATTGGGACTACATGAAATATCCTAACAGTTACAACAATCTCATTTAACTGATAACTTCAATTGCCTGCAAAAACTCTACTCCTGGGGCGCCTGGGTGACTCAGTTCGTTAAGTGTCCGACTTCAGCTCAGGTCATGATCCCACAGTTCGTGAGTTCGAGCCCTGCATCAGGCTCTGTGCTGACAGCTTGAAGCCTGGACCCTGCTTTGGATTCTGTGTCTCCCTCTCTCTCTGCCCCTCCCCTGCTCTCTCTCTCTCTCTCTCTCTCTCTCTCTCTCTCACACACACACACACACACACACTCTCTCTCTCTCAAAAATAAATAAACATTAAAAAAATATTTTAAAAAACCCTCCTAATGGAGAGTATGGGAGTACACTACCCCCATTTATGTTATTGATGTCACAAATGGCATCTTTATATGTTCCTTTTTCTTGTAAATTTTTTTAAATGTTTTTGAGAGAGAGAGAGAGAGCATGAGTAGGGGAGGGGCAGAGAGGAAGACAGAATATGAAGCAGACTCCAGGCTCTGAGCTGTCAGCGCAGAGCCGGATGTGGGGCTCAAACCCACAATCTGTGAGATCATGAGCTGAGCCAAAGTCAGACGTTTAGTCAACTGAGCCACTCAGGCACCCCATGTGTTTCTAATAATATCATAGATTTATGGGCTTTGGGGTACTTTTGTCTCTTACATGGTATATAAGAATTGGGACATGCTGATTTTTTTTTTTTTTTTAATTTTTTTTTCAACGCTCATTTATTTTGGGGACAGAGAGAGACAGAGCATGAACGGGGGAGGGGCAGAGAGAGAGGGAGACACAGAATCGGAAACAGGCTCCAGGCTCCGAGCCATCCGCCCAGAGCCCGACGCGGGGCTCGAACTCACGGACCGCGAGATCGTGACCTGGCTGAAGTCGGACGCTTAACCGACTGTGCCACCCAGGCGCCCCTGGGACATGCTGATCTTAAACGAGAGGGGAAAACAGTGATAGCAGGACTACATAATGGCTCTGAAAGCTTCTCTTCTGTCATCGGTCTGTTTCCCTCTGGTTTGAGAACAGCATGTCCTAACTGGGAGCTGTTCTTTCACCCTACCTCCCGGGATTTGTGGCAGGAGTGCCCACACCAGGGAGTATAGAAATGGGTCCAGAGAGAGGTAGTGAGTATTTTGGAAACAAAAAACAAAAAAACACTCTACCATAAGATATTAAGTGCAGGTGAAAACAGAAATTACTAAAAATACATTGAAATTATGCTGTATGCAAAAATAAAATGGTTTGATGCAGGTACAAGACATATTGTTTGTGAAGTCGTTAAAACTTTGCACCTCCGTATCCCAAACTGTCATCTCATATGCCAGTCTATGCAATGTTGGTAGTAGTAGGTCTCATTCTTCCTCGGAGCCTCACTTTTGTTGAAAGTAGTTTGAAATATTTAACCTAAGTCTTTCCAGGAAAATTTCTGACCCCTAGATAAAAATGACTCATTTCCGTAAAATAAACGTGTATTGTATTTTGGGCAGCCTGCTTAGTCTTTCTAGTATTCCATGCAGGTCAAACGTGACTTTGCACATAGAGAGTCCTCTGAACTGCTTTACTTAGGGGGGGGTGGGGAGGCTGTGCTGGATACTCAGGGCATGCATAGACCTTCCCTCTCCTCATCCTGAGCTTAGGGAGTCAAGTAATGGTTAAATATTGATATTAATATAAAGCTAGACAGAAATTTGGCTTCAGTGGTCTTAGCTAGCTGGTGCTCTGGGGATTTCTCCTGGGAAGACTTTGTAGACTGAGCAGGTCTGCTTGAAGGTTCTGTCCAGAGACTGTCGGAGACCACATTTCCAGAACACCTGTCATGGCTGCTTATCTCCTCATATGCTGGGAGAGGATTGCTTAGGATTCCCTGAGAGAGGTGCTTTGAATTATGTATGAAGTTGCTCAATTTATATCATAGGGTACTCTTACTCAGCTTCTAATTTCCCTTTGGTGAAAAGATATTAGAACTTGACGATGTATGTGTTAAAAGAAATTCCCAGATGTACTTGCTTCACTAAGTCTTTACTAACTCATTGAATTGAGACAGTAGGAATGAACATTTGTTCATTCACATTCTGATCTTTGATGGCCGTGCTGGCTATTGTCTTACTGAGGAACTTAGGCTCTCAGGCCTGTGCGAGCTCTGGGTTGCAGGCTCCACAGTTGGTTAATGAAGTCTTGTAAACCTGTTTAGTTTCCGCTAGTAGAAGTTTTTGGTTTTGTTTTGTTTCATTTTCAGGTTGTAGGTAAACTTCACAATCAGATATATAGATATTAAAAACACACATTATTGTATTTAAAAGATACTTAACATTACGCTTGACACTAATGTATGTGTCACCTGTACTTCAATATGGATGGATGGATGGATGGATGGATGGATGGATAAATGAATACACGACAATGAGAATTACCTAAATGGAAAAATAGAGTGAGCTTATAGACAAAAAGCTAGAAACAACAGTCCTGACTGTAGCGTGGTTCACACTAAAGGTTTAGTTTTCTTGCAAGATGAGAAGTCAAAATAAATAGCTATTGTCTTCGTTTCTTTGGCTCAAGGAAGTTGTCTCCAATTCTTTTGGCCTGTTGTTCATAGTTCAAAGGTAGTTGCTGAAGCTCCGGCAAGCATACCCACAGTCCAGGCAGGAGGAAGGAGGAAGGAGGAAGAGTGGATCGAAGACTTCCACTTACATCTCATTGACCAGGAAAGATATATGACTACTCATGGCTGCAAAGGAGTCTGGGATGTGTCATAATTTCACTGAGCAAATTGCCATCTTCCATAAAATTTGAGTTCTGCTAGTCAGAAAGAGTGGGTGAATGGATATTGGAGAAAGCAACTAACATCTCTATTAGAGATGAGATTTTATTTAAATATGAAATGCTCTAATATTTCAAAAGCTCTCAAGTGACACTTTAGATGAATATCATATTGTTTGTTAGATAAGTATACAGTCTCTTGATATCTGTAATATTGTAATTTGAGAAAAAGTATTAGATTCATGTGGCTTTTTTGGACTTATAGGAGGACAGAAAAATGAAATAAATCATCTTTTAAGGCCCGGTATTGTCACTGATGTGTGAAGACAGGTTGCAAATTGAATTGAAAGTCATCCAAGGACATCCTGTTTCTGAATTTATGAAAATCAAGGGGAGAGGCTGTCACAGAAACCCAGTACTAACACCTCACCATGTGGGCCTCAGATCAATAATGTGCTTTGAGAGTTGTACAGTGTTGTTTGCAATCTTTTTAGAAGTCAGAAGTTCTTTGGGAATGCTTACTGCATTCATAACTTTTGTAAACATTCCTGTCATCTTTGCTCATGAACTTCCTGTTCTTTTACCCAGCATATTTTCCTAGAAATATTTTTTTTCTCTCACATAATAACGAATAGCAGAATGTGAGCAGATGAAACTGAGTTTTGCCAACCTACGGACTTTTCCTATTGTCGTAGAGGAATGTTTTTCCAGTTTTTGTTAGAATTCTTCGTCCTCAATAAGCATCTGAATGTCTGGAGAGTCTTTTAAATGACTAATGTGATTTTCTGTGCCTTATTTTTTGAGATGATCATTTTTTATTCACATAGAAGCGATCGTTTGGCCCCTTCTAGAATCTTCTCTAAATATCACCAATGTGTCAAATGAAAGAAAAACAGGCTTACTTGGATTTCTTGCCTTTTTCAATAAATTACGGTTGCAGGCAGTGCCAGCCTACCGTGTCCCCTCACAGTGAGACGGCACCAATTCCGGTCCCTACTCAGATAAGGAATTATCAGCGCATAGAGCAGAATCTTACATCTACTGCCAGCTCTGGCACAAATCTGCACGGTTCTCCAAGGTAAGCTAGCGTTCTCTTTTCTTCCTTTTCTTTTAAAAAATGTGTTGTTATTATTCAAAGATCTGTTACCTTCCGGGGCACCTGGCCGGCTCAACTGGTGGAGCATGCGACCTTTGATCCAGGGGTTGTAAGTTCAAGCCCCACGTTGGGTGTCGAGATTACTTAAAATCAAAATCTTTAAAAAAAAAAAAATGTATCCTTAGAAATAGGAAAGAGACTGCGTCCATAAATTGGTACAAAGTGTTTTTGAAAATAATCAAAATCAAAAAGACCTCTTGGATGTTATAAAATATAACTGAAATAGATAAAAATAAATGTTGGAAGACAAAGTTGAGGCCGTATCTGAAATAGGTGAATCAAATAAAGAAGGTGGAAACTATGAATAAAATATATTCTTCAGGGGTGCCTGGGTGGCTCAGTTGCTTAAATGTCTCTTTCTCTCTCTCTTTTTTTTTAATGTTTGTTTATTTTTGAGAGAGGGCAAGCGTGAGCCTGGCGGGGCAGAGAGAGAGAGAGAGAGAGACAGAGGATCTGAAGTGGGCTCTGTGCTGACAGTGGTGAGCCTGATGCAGGGCTCGGACTCAGGAGCCACCAGATCATGACCTGAGCCAAAGTCGGATGCTCAACCAACTGAGCCACCCAGGCACCCCAGGTGTCTGTCTCTTGATCTCAGTTCAGATCTTGATCTCAGGGTCATGAATTCAAGCCCCACACTGGGCTCCACACTGGGCATGGAGCTTGCTTAAAAACAAAAAAAAAAGAAAAAATCTTCAAGTGTTGATTAATGTAGGCATTCCAGAAAGAACAAGTAAAATGGTGAAGAAGAAAATTTCCAGGAAATAATCAAGAGAAAGTTTTCCAGGATTGGAGAACACAAGATTTTAAGTTAAAAGGGCCCACCTAATGTAGAGCTCAGTGAATGGAAGAAGATTCATAGGATGTAAACTGAGAAAACTTCTACAAAGAGCATTTTGGCAGTATCTGTGAAGATTATTAACGGATGTATCTTTTGAACCCAGCACTCTAACTTCTGGCAATTTATTCTATGGATATACAGTCCTTGCCTGTGGATGAAATTACATATACACAGGTCGTTAATTGTTACAATAGCAAAGGATGAGAAGTAAGCCAAGTTCCCACCAGTAAGTGACTGCTGTAAGGTCCACCTGTGACAACAGAGCACCTTCCATAAAAAGAGGAAGGAAGCTCTCTGTGCACTAAGGTAGAAACATTTCCAAGGTATTTTATAAAATGAAAAAAGCAAAGTGATAACAGGATTAGCAGTGGTTTCCAAAGTGTGGTTCATGTGTGGCTCCCTTCCAGAAGGTCCATGAGGTCAAACCTGTTTTCATAATGACACTGGGACATCGTTTGCTTTCTCTCACTGTGTGGACACGTGGACATGCACTGATGGTGCAAAAGCAATGACGTGCAAATTGCCGGTGCCTTAAAATGCATCACGGTGGTGGCACCCAACCACACTGTGAGTTTTTGTATATTTTGCCACCAGCACTGTGGTACCAAGGAATTTCTTTAATGAAGCCTGCAAAGTTATTATTTCTCTTTGGAAATCGCCACCTCGAGTGGCATGTGGGCATAAAGCACTGTTGCAGCAGATTGGAGGAGTTCTCTTAAGGAGAAGCTCTCGTGTGATTCAGTTGCAAGCTGAACCATAGCCCCTTTTTCACGGAGCGCCGTGTTTTCGTGAAAGAGCAACTGACAAACTCCAGCTGTGGGCGTCTGGCGGCTCATGAGCCAAGTCTGCCACCACCTAGAAAATAAGTATCGTGAAATGTGAGCTCTTGAGCAAAAATTAGAGTTTTTGAAAACTCTTGATTCACTGCTGTGATCTTGACAGCTTCTGCTATGCCTTGACAGCCACTTCTGTTAAGGTTTGTGGTGATATTTTGGTATGAATGTGACTTTTTGATACCCTGTGATGTGGTCGACATTTGGAATACCAACCAACATTTTTCAAGTGACCGAATGTTTAAAAACCATGCATAGATAAAATACCCAGTCCAGGGGCTCCTGGGTGGCTTAGTTGGTTGAGCGTCCAACTTCGGCTCAGGTCATGATCTCATGGTTTGTGAGTTCGAGCTCTGTGTCGGGCTCAAAAGAACAAGATCCAGTCCAAGTACAAGGGACTTTGCAAAAGATTAGAGTCTAATGTAATGGAGTACAAGATTTCATTGAAGTAGTTTCAGATTCTACATTGCAGCTAATCTTTTTTAAATGTCCATTTGCTGAGTTTTGGTATAGTATCAAAGATGAGCATCACAATTATTTGAAAAGGCTACCAAAATATTCCTCCTTTTTTTGAGGAGGAAGGCTGTATAAGGCTGTATTTTCTTCATGTACATCCCCCCATATGTACTGTGTTACATAAAAGATTGAATGCAAAAACCAGTATGAGAATCCAACTGTCTTCTATTGAGCCAGACATAAGAGATCTGAAAAAATGTAAAACAATGCCATGCTTCTCATGAATGTATTTTATTTGGAAGATGTAATTAATTTTCATAATCTTATGTTACATGTAATAAGTTTGTTACTTTTAGTGAATTACTAGTTACAAAATTTTTTCAGTTTTAACTTCTCATACAGTAAATATCAATAGGTATAAGTTGCATGAACAAAAACTCTGGGATATTCAGTAATTTTTAGGAGTATAAAGGGAACCTCAAACCAAAAAAAAATGAAAATAGTTAAATCAAGATGGAAGTAAGATTTTATTTTCAGTCTGTTTGCTTGTGTGTAAATTAAGGAATTCTGGAAGGATATGTTAGAAACTGGAAATAATGGTAACCTTTGGAGTAGGATTGAGGAAATGTTGAGAATCAGGCAGACAGGGTACAGGATGGGAGGGAGACTTCGCGCCATGTAATTTTATACATTTTACATTTGTTCCATGTGACCGTATCATATATTTTAAAAAATTCTGGGTAGCTCGGTTGGTTAAGCGTCTCACTCTTGGTTCCGGCTCAAGTCATGATCTCACGGTTTCATGAGTCCGAGCCCCACGTTGGGCTCTGTGCTGACGGCGTGGAACCTGCTTGGGACTCTCTCTCTCTGCCCCTCCCCCACTTGCTCTGTCTCCGTCTCTCTCAAAAAAATAAACTTTTAAAAAAGAAAATTCTAGGGGCGCCTGGGTGGCGCAGTCGGTTAAGCGTCCGACTTCAGCCAGGTCACGATCTCGCGGTCCGTGAGTTCGAGCCCCGCATCGGGCTCTGGGCTGATGGCTGAGAGCCTGGAGCCTGTTTCCTATTCTGTGTCTCCCTCTCTCTCTGCCCCTCCCCCGTTCATGCTCTGTCTCTCTCTGTCCCAAAAATAAATAAACGTTGAAAAAAAAAAAAAAAAAGAAAATTCTATTCCATGGCAGGTTGTCAGGAAGTTTTAGAAAGAAAAAAAAAAAAAGACAGAAATAGAGTCCTAGAACCTGCCAAAGAGGGAACAATTTTATTTTTCTTTTCAGATCTGCAGCGGTACGAAGGTCTAACACCAGCCCTATGGGCTTCCTCCGGCTGGGATCCTGCTCCCCGGCACCAGCAGACACAGTGCAGACAGTTGGACGGAGACTCTCCACTGGGTCTTCCAGACCTTATTCACCTTCCCCTTTGGGTAAGGAGAGCAGAGCTGTTGTTTTCAACTTTTTTTATTCGCTGTGACAAATCTGACGTGACGCTCTTTATGTCAGTCGTGACGGTGGCTCGCGACGACAGTGACTCGCAGCTGGTGGGGAGCCATATCCTTCCCCCAGCTCCACCGTATACCTGGCCCCCGCCTGAGCATCTCTGTGTAAATTTGTTAGGACCGCTACTGGAAATGTAATAATAAATGAGCCTTATGGATAAAAAGTCTCTCCACTGGGCTTGGGCTGTAAACACACAACCGCGGAAACCCTAGAGGAAAGTACATGAAAGGCCTACCCACTCAGCACTCCGATTTACGAGGATTAGAAGACAATCGTGTACCTTGCATGCTGGCTCGTGTTCTCCAGAGGCCTCCCAGCTCTGGGAGGAAGATGGTAGCGGCTTCGTCACGGATCTTTCCACCTCTCGTGGAAACCGTACGCAGGGCAAGGGGAATGCTAGAACAAGCAGGGACGCAGCAGCAGCAACAAACCAAAAAGCGAACTTTAAACCACAGTTTCGGTGGAATCGAGAGAGAAAGTGCTCCAACTTCAGGATATAAGCAAGAGAGGCCAAAGCCGCTGAGGTGGCAGAGTGCGTGAGAGACCTCACCGGTGTGGTGGGGAGGGGCAGGGGCTGCAGAGAGGGCCCGGGCAGCAGGTCTTAAGGCCTCGTGGTGCCCCCCCCCACCCCCGCAAGGTATATGAATGTATTTATATATTTTTTACTTCTAAAAGAAGAGGGCCCCACCCTCAGGCAAAGCTGCTGGAGTAAGAGTGAGGGCACGTGAGGAAATTTCAGGAGGAGGCGGAGTGAGAAGGATGGAAGGTGGTGCCCAGGAGCCCTGATTCAAAAAAACACAAAACCATAATGATAGTGTTTTTAAAAATTTATTTCTCCACCTCACCTGCAATGGTTTTGAGGCTGTTTCTTAGCTGAAAAATCTTCCCCAAACAAAATCCTGGCCCTCCTTCACCCCCTCAGCAGCGCTTGGGGCACTTCAGGGTCTCCGGAGACAAGGTCCAAGCCTTATGCTTGCACTCAAGGAAAAGGCCCTTCCTCGGGACCTAAGCGTCGCCTGCCCGCCTAGCTACTGGGTCAGTGCCTTTTTGTTTTCACAGACCCATGTCTCCTGTCTGCTTAAACTCCCTGGGCCTTCTCAGCGCTTCCTCCTGTTAGTTTGGGTTCTCAGAGGTGGATGCAGAGAAGGTAGCTGCAGGAACGTGCTAGAGTGACTCAGGAGACACCTGTGATGGATCTGGGGTCGGGGGCAGCAGGAATCTGGGGGAGCCCCTTCAGATCACCTTGCAGGTCTGACTCCTCGGAGGGGGCGAGGAAGCTAGGAGGCGTGGGCGGGGGCGTCTTGACTAGCGTGAGCTCTCGGAACCTTTTAGCCAGGCCCAAGGGACGCCCCCAAACACTGCATTGTCCAGGTTCCCTGACCTGCTGGAATGACCTGAATTAGTGCCTCGCCCACATGCGGTTGGTCACTGTCTGGGAGCAGCCCTGGGGAACTGGCCTTGTCAGGAGCCTCAGGGATGGGGTGGGTGCAGAGGGACAGCAGCTGGGCTGTGAGTCAGCTGTGCCCCCTGCGGCTCCACCCGCCTCAAACACTGCAAGCTCTTGGTACTTCTCTGTCTTAAGTGACCTACCTGTTAACAGGCTTTAATTTGTTTACGTGGCTTCCTTTCCTGGTGATCTTGTTTCAAGGCAGAGTATATGGTAGGGTGCCCAGCACCCAGCACATGGGTCGCTCAGTAAGTGTCAGCAGAAATAAATCTTTGCCTTATCAAATTTGGTGAACTATGATGTACTGTGCAATTTGTGCATGTGTTACCTGTTTCCGTCCTTCGTTGGTTTTGAATCATTTCTCCTTTTCCCCATTTCCCCGTTCATAGTTGGTACCATTCCTGAGCAATTTAGTCAGTGCTGCTGTGGGCATCCTCAGGGTCATGAATCCAGGAGCAGAAACTCATCAGGTAGGAAATATATTTGGTGTACTAATAATTTTAATCCTGTTGTAAGTGGATTTGTGTTATGTTTCTCTAGTCTTATCAAAAGAATAGAACGGGCGTGAAATATTTTATCTGTTATCCTACTGTTTAGAATCTTGGTCTCATATGTTTTAGTGTATCATCCAATCCACAAAGTATTTCTCTTTGGGTAGATGATTCTTTTATGAAAGTAAGTCTTGGAAGTTAAGTAACTGAGCTAAATTTTGGTCATTGTCACAAAGATCATGAAAATCAATCTAGAAAATGAAATTTCATTGTTTTGATTACTACTATTCTAGATAAGAGCTACCTGAGATAAACAGGAAATAGAGATGTTTATTTGCTTTATTATATAATATGTATATGCCTGAAAAGATGTGTGTAAATCACTTTTGTAAGTCAAGGTTTATTGTATGTGCATTTGAAGAGTTGGCCAATTAAAGGAATCCTGTGGTACTTAGAATATCACTCTTTTCTTAGTTTTTCATATTTTGTGTTTCCCTAAAAATAAGTCTTAGGTAACTTTCTCCAAATCATAACATTTTGCTGTTAATTTTATTTACTTGTGTGTATATATGTGTACATATGTACACATGGGTACGTATACGTGCATATACACACACACATACACACGGCAGTGCCCAGTTCTGAAAGATAAAATCCCAGATTTAGGAAGAGAGTAAGCTAGGAGTGGGCAATAGCAGCAAAAGCTCTAATTTCTTTTTGGGAAGATGATGGTTATGGGTCACCAAGGAGATTTATAGATCCTTAGCATTATTGGTGGTAGTGTGGCTTGCAAGAAGCTCCAAAGAATTTGTAACTGAAGCTCCAGGCTTATGTAGTAGACCTTAAATTGGCCACAACAAGGTTTGTGTGGGGAATTCTCTTGCTGCTGCCAACTGTTTCCCATATCAAAACCCTATTTCGGGGCACCTGGGCGGCTCAGTGGCTTGAGCATCTGACTCTTGATTTCAGCTCAGGTCATGATCTCGTGGGATCAAGCCCCACATCAGGCTCTATTCTGACAGCCTGGAGCCTGCTTGACATTCTCTCTCTTCTCTCTCTCTCTGCCCCTCCCCTGCTCATGCTCATATGTGTGTGCTCGCTCTCTCAAAGAAAACCCCAAAAAGATCCTATTGATATGGTGTGCTCTTGATATGATGTGCCCTTAAGAGGCAAGAATCTGTGGACAAGTGTTTTCTTTGTAGAGAATATGGACTTTTTAGGTTATAAGTGAATTTCACTAATAAAACTGATAAAAGAATTATCCATAAAAATGAATTAGCTTGTTATTTTTAGACAAGTAAAATAAAATCCTAGAAAACTGTATTATCTAATT
>NW_024412439.1:2473877-2489720 GCF_014898765.1 Herpailurus yagouaroundi | reverse complement strand
TATATATATATATATATATATATATATATATATATATATATATATATCTCCCCATATCTAAAGGGTTATTCTGGGTTGCTTTGAAAAGTTTCTTTTAGCTGCTACGTGAGAAAAGAGAATAATTACATTGGTATCCCCAAAGTATATATTCATATAAAGAGTAGGAATCATTTTGTTCAATATAGGTTTTTGTAGTTTCATTAACTTTAACAGTTTATGATATAGTTCTCTTTTGTGCTAATCAGACTGTACATTAATCTGAGTTATTTGCTAGCTGCTGATAAAAACAGCCAACATACCGTATCATCATCAGCTTCTATCTCCTGAGAATCCCAATGACTGTGGGCTTGTTACTGTTTTGTAAAAGATGCTTGAAAATAGTCTCTTGCCAAATAAACAGTTTTTTAAATAGCTCCTGAAAAATACGACATTTGTTAGAATTCTCACTTTAAGAATTGTCTTCTTAACCGTTAAGTTTTGCCCCACGCTTTGGGTGAACATTGGCTGCGTTCTTGGCAGGTTCTCCAGTGCCACAGGCCCAGTCACCACAGTCTCTTCTGTTGGGTGCTAGATTGCAGAGCGCCCCTACCCTCACTGACATCTACCACAACAAGCAGAAACTCAGAAAGCAGCACTCGGACCCTGTGTGCCCATCCCACGCTGGGGTTGGGTACAGCTACTCCCCTCAGCCCAGTCGGCCTGGTGGCCTTGGAACCTCTCCCACCAAGCACATGGGGTCCTCTCCTCGGAGTTCAGACTGGCTCTTTAAAACTCCTTTACCAACAATCATTGGCTCTCCTACTAAGGTATGTTTTTTAAACTCTTTGGTCAGTGTTAGGACTTTGTTAAATTAGCATTTGTTAAATGGAGCATCGAGTGCCGGATGCTGAGCCAAGGTTCAACAGTAGACCACAAGAGAAATTGAAATAGAGAATTCCATTCCTCTGTCTTGGCAGACGTATCTGGCGTGCCTCGAGAGGCCACACGGGGACGTGGGACGTCAAGGCAGGTGCAGACGGAGAGAGACAGGACCTGGGGCACATGCCTTTATTAGGGTTCATGGATTGAGTTCTTTGGGGTTCCTGGGCTAAATTGGTCAATTAAAACCAAAAGAATGAGATTCTGGTAAGCTCCACAGGAGTCTTATCTATGGGACATATAAGGGGAAAGCCTGGGGGAGACTTTTGACGACCAGGGCTGTCGGAGGAGTCCTATCCAGAACTTACATTTCCTTGTGACTGTGCAAACCGCTGTCTAGGCCACAAGCTTACATGAGGGGCTCAAGGTCATTTAAGGTCCTGCAGGCCATATGGCCACACAAATTGAATGCAGAGGCAGCAATACTGTGGAGTAGCCCAGCTGAACTCTTGACAGTAGGTCATGAGCTAGTGTATAGTATAGTTAAGTACAGCAGTCCTTACCCCCAGGGGATATGTTCCAAGACCCTCGGTGGACAGCTGAAACCACAGATAGTACTAAACCCTATATGTACTGTTTTTTTCTTATGTACACATACTTACGATAAAGTTAAATTTATAAATTAGGCACAATAAGAGATTAATAATAGTTAATAACAAAAGAGAACAGTTACATATGCTGCAATAAGAGTTATATGAATGTGATCTCTCTCTCTCTCTCTCTCTCTCTCTCTCTCTCTCTCTCTCTCTCAGAATACCATACTGTGGTCACTACAGTGGGATGTGATGATGTGAGATGATAAAATGCCTGTGTGTTGAGATGAAGTGAGGTCAGTGATATAGGTGTTAGGATGCAGTGTTAGGCTACTGCTGACCTTCTGATGATACCTCAGAAGGAGGATCATCTATTCCAGACCAAGATTGACCGTGGGAAACGAAACCACGGATAGGGAGACTCTTGTACACTAGGGAAAAGATTCGTGGTGAAAACAGCTACAACTTAATGAACACTTGCTGGGTGCCAGGCACAGTCTTAGTTTAGGCACAGTCTAAAGCCACTTTACTTCCTGAATGCTTTATACACATGATCCTACTTAATCCCAGAGAAAGGAAATTGAGGCTACAGGGTATGAGCCAACTGTCCAGGAGTGAAAGAGCCAGTGTGTGAACCTGGGTCTGACTTGTGCTTCTGAGCGCCGCACCGCGCAGCCTGACAACTCTGAATGCTGCCCACATGGTAGTAACTCGCTTCCACATGTTTCTTCCTCAGACCACAGCTCCTTTCAAAATACCTAAAACACAAGCGTCTTCCAACCTGCTAGCCTTGGTTACTCGTCATGGGCCTTCTGAAGGGCAGTCTAAAGATGGGAGTGACCCACGGGAATGCTCTCATTGTCTCTTAGTACAAGGAAGTGAGAGGCAGAAGTCTGAGCAGCAGAACAAGGCAGTGTTTGGCAGGTAAAAGACAGCATTTCCTTCCAGCCTTTGATATGAAAACTGTAATGGTACATATATTTCTGGTATAAAGACAACCAGACCAAATTGGGTTAGTAGCTGGTTTATGCCACACGGTTAATAATATGAACTGTGTACCCTTAGAATCTCTGAAAACCTACAGGTGCTTCCTGCAACTGTGAATACAGAGCTCTCACTGAATTTCCTGAATGTTCTATCTCTGCTTTTTGTTTATTTCAGTTATTGAAGTTCATCTCTGCCTTGAATTGTTTGGTATCTATTTTTTGTCTCCTTCTTCTCTGACTTCCCGTTAACCGTTTTGTGGTTTGGCTTATTATTTATTTTTTATTTTTTAAATTTTTTTTTTCAACTTTTTTTTATTTATTTTTGGGACAGAGAGAGACAGAGCATGAACGGGGGAGGGGCAGAGAGAGAGGGAGACACAGAATCGGAAACAGGCTCCAGGCTCCAAGCCATCAGCCCAGAGCCCGACGCGGGGCTCGAACTCCCGGACCACGAGATCGTGACCTGGCTGAAGTCGGACGCTTAACCGACTGCGCCACCCAGGCGCCCCAAATCCCCCTTATTATTTAAATGTCTGGATTTTTAAGGTATACTTTTCCGTTATTAACGCCATTCTTCTTTTTAGGTCTGTCAGTACTGGGAAATTATCAGATCAACAAGTAAAGATACCTTTAGGTGGACATCAGGGCAGCACGGACAGCTTAAATACAGAACGACCAATGGATATAGGTAAGACAAATGTGGTTTCTTTTTAGGCAGGTAATTTGTGAGTGCATGCATTGGTTTCCTATAATTGCTACCACAGATGACCACAAGCGTGTAGCTTAAAACAACATAAATGTGTTATCGTACATTTCTGGAGGTCAGAGGTCTGCAGTGGGTCTTACTGGGCTAAAATCAGTGTGTTGACAAGGCTGCATTTCTTCCGGAGGCTCTAGGGGGGAATGCATGTCCTTGCCTTTTCCAGCATCTAGAGACTGCCCTCAGTCCTTGCTTGGATCCCTTCCCATTGGGGACCAGTCTAGACTCTGACCTTCTGCCTCCCTATTCTACCTTTAAAGGATGCTTGTGATTACATTGGACCCACTGGATAATCCAGGATAATCCCTTTATTCTAAGGCCAGCCGATTAGCAATTTCGGTTCTATCTGCAACTTTAATTACCCTTTGCCATTTAACATAGCCTACTTATGGCTTCCAGGCATTAGAACATGGCCATCTTTGGCTGTGTGGGAGGGCAAGAGAAAGTAATGATTTCACCTGTCTGCTTCTGTTGACTCTTCATGAACCTACTGACCCAGATTTCTTCACCCACTCCTGTCATTTCATCTTCTTTCTCAGCACAACAAGATAGGGGCTCATTAGGTATCTTGATGATCAACAGCTAGGAGTTAGAAGGAATTCTGGGCCAAGATTGGGTTATGTTGGTAGGATAATACTGGCCAAAGTGAGCTTAAATACACATATGCTCTTGAGCATTTCTTCTACTGTGAGTAGATCCTATAAAAAACGTAGGTCACTGCGATCCCCTGGCCTTTTCATAGTTGTTTCAGGGACTGTTGTGTCCACAGACTCACCTCTAGATTACTTGGACTGCTTGTCAAAAAAATAAAAACAAAGGGCAGGTTGCAGACCATAACCCAGACTTTTTAATCACATTTTCTGGGAATGGATTCTAGGATTCTGTATTTTTAATGAGCTCCCCACGTGATTATTATATACACTTAAATTTGAGAATCACTGTTGTAATCTCTTTGTTCTGGTTTTCTCTAGAATTTTTTTATTGACTCTCCCATTAGGAGAAGGAAATATTTCCAAAGAAGGAAATATCTGGATCATCAGATATCTGATTGAACATGGTTTCTAATCCAAAGAGAATGCTCCACTCTTTTCTTGCTTGCATGGTTTCTGAAGAGAAGTCCGATGTAATTCTTACCCTTGTTCCTCTATAGGTGAGGTGTTTTTTCTTTGGCTTCTTTCAAGATTTTTTGCTTTGTCTTGATTCTCTGTAGTTTGAATATGATAGGTCTAGGTATAATTTTTTTGGTACTCATCTTGGTGTTCTCTGAGCTTCCTGGGATCTGTGGTTTGGTCTGTCATTACTACTTCATATATTTCTTCTATTCCTTTCCCTTTTTCTTCCCCTCTGATATTCCCATCATGTATATGTTATACTTTTGTAGTTGTCCTACAGTTCTTGAATATTCTGTTTTTGTTTTTGTGTTCATTCTTCTTTGTATTTGCTTTCCAATTTTGGAAGTTCATGTTGACATATCTTTAAGCTAACTGATTCTCTCCTCAGCCATGTCCATCTACTGATGAGCTCATCAAATGCATTATTCATTTCTGTTTTGATGATTTTGATGTATGTGTCCTTTTGATTCTTTTGTAGAGTTTCCATCTCTCTGCTTATATTATCCATCTATTCTTACATGTTGTTTGCTTTTTCCATTAGAGTCCTTAGCATATTAATCACAGTTATTTTAAACTCCTAATCTGATAATTCCAATCTGCTATTTGTGAGTCTGGTTCTGATGGTTACCCTGTCTCATCAAACTAGTTTTACCTTTTAGCTTCTCTTTTAATTTTTTTTTTTTTGTGTGTGAAAGCCTGACATGATATATTGGATAAAAGGAATTGAGTTAAATAGTATGAGGTTTTTCGTTTTTCTGGCTAGGAGTTAGGCTATGCTTAGTGTTTCCTGTACCTGTAGGTGTCAGGCTAAACTTTTCTCTGTTGTTTTTGAGTTTCCCTAGATACCCTTCCTTAAATAACATCCGACCCTTGGCTAACTATATATTTTCTCCTAAGAGTTTTATATCTTAGCTCTTACATTTAGATCTGTGATCTGCTCTGACCTATTTCTTGTGGATGATGTGATGTAGGAGTCCAACTTCATTCTTTTGTGTGTGGATATTCAGTGGTTCCTGCACTATTTATTGAAAACATTATTCTCTATTCCATTGAATTGTTTTGCCAGCCTTGTAAAAAATGTATTGACTATAAATGCATTTATTTCTGGACTCTTGATTCTATTATATCAATCTATATGTCTGTTATTATGCTGGTACCATACTGCCTTGATTACTATAGCTTTATAGTAACCAAGGAAATGTGAGTCCTCCCCCTTTGTTCTTTTCCAAGATTGTTTTGGTTATCCTGGGTCCTTGAGTTTCCAATATGAATATTAGCATCACCTGCTAAGATGAAATTTTTCCCTTGATTCACATGCTTTAACATATGAAAATCAATTAAGGTAATACATAACACTCAATATGCTAGGAATAGAAGTGAGTTTACTCACCTGATCAACCCACAACTAACATCATACTTAATGGTGAGAGATTGAATGCTTTTCCCCCAAGATCAGGAACAAGACAAAGATATTTGCTGTCATCACTTCCATTTTACATCGCATCAGTGGCTTTTGCCAGGGCAACTTGGCAAAAATGACTACAACAGTACAACAAACAAACAAAACACCCAGCTTGGAAAGGAAGAAATAAAATGACCTCTATTCACAGATGGCGTGATCCTGTATATAGAAAATCCCAAGTAATCCACTAAAAAACTATTTGAACTAATAAATAAATTCAGTAGCATGACAGGGTATAAGATCAATATCCAAAAATCCACTGTATTTCTTAGACACTGGCAAGAAACAATCTGAAAATGACATTAAAAAAACAATTCTATGTAAGATACCATCAGAAATAAAACACTTAGGGGGCTCCTGGGTGGCTCAGTTGGTTGAGAGTCCGACTTCAGCTCAGGTCACAATCTCACAGTTGGTGGGTTCGAGCCCCGCATCAGGCTCTGTGCTGACTGCTTGCTCAGAGCCTGGAGCCTGCTTCGGATTCTGTGTCTCCTCCTCTCTCTGCCCCTCCCCTGCTCACGCTTTGTCTCACTCTGTTTCTCAAAAATAAATAAATGCAAAAAAAAAAAAATTTTTTTTAAATACTTAGAAATAAATTTAATAAAAGGATAAAACTTTTATTCTGAAAGTTACAAAGCACTGATAAAATAAATTAAAGAAGACCTAAATATGGAAAGAAACCCATGTTTATAGATCAGAAGACTTACTATTGTTAACTCCCCAGTTGATCTATAGATTGAATGAAACCCCTGTATGTGACAGGTCATTTTTCTCTTGCTGCTCCCAAAGTTGTCTCCTCGTCTTCAGTTTTTGCTGTTTTACTCTGATGTATCTGGGCGTGGATTTCTTTGACTTTATCTTACTTTGAGTCTGTTGAGCTTCTTGGATATACAGATTAATGTTTTTCTTCAAACCTGAGAAATTTTCAGCCACTATTTATTTGGATTTTTTTTTTTTTTTTGTCTCTCGTCTCCTCCTGGTGCTTCCATCATGCATATAATACACATTATGCATAGGTACCCATAATGGTGTCTCATAGCTCTTTGAGATTCTTTTCTTTTTTCTCCTGATGCTTCAGATTGCACAGTCTCTCTAGGTTTATCTTCAAGCTCATGGATTTTTTTCTTCTGCCAATTCAGATCTGCTGTTGAACCCCTGTAGTGAATTTTTAATTTCACTTATTCTTTTTAACTCCTGAATTTGCATTTGGGGTTTTTCTTAATAATTTCTCTGTGTATTCCTATTCTTTATTTAAGGAGACATTAATGTCATACTTTAAATTTTTTTTCTTGGGGCGTGTGTGGCTCAGTTGGTTAAGCGTCCGACTCTTGATTTTGGCTCAGGTCATGATCTCACAGTCATGAGATCAAGCCCTGCATTGGGCCCTGTGCTGGGTATGGAGCCTGCTTAAGATTCTCAATCTCTGTCATCCTCTGCCCCTCCCCAGCTTGCACATGCTCTCTCTCAAAAACATTTTTTTTCTTGAGTATAGTTGACATACAATGTTACATTAGTTTTGGATATACAACATAGCAATTCAACATCTCTATACATTATGCTCTGGTCACCATAAGTGTAACTACCATCGGTCACCATAAATGCTATTACAATATCATTGACTCTCTTCCTTATGCTGTACCTTTTATTCCCATGACTTACTCATTCCGTAACTGGAAACCTGTGTCTCCCTTTCCCCTTCACCCATTTTGCCTTTCCCCCTACCCTTCCCCTCTGGCAACCATCAGTCTATTCTTTGTATTTGTAGGTCCGATTCTTCCTTTTTGTTTATTCGTTTTGTTTTTCGAGTTCCACATATGAATAAAATCATTTGGTGTTGTCTTTCTCTGTCTGACTTGTTTCATTTAGGCAAAATACCCTCCAGGTACATCCATGTTGTCACAGATGGCAAGATGCCAATCCTTTTTTATGGATGCATAGCATTCCACTGTATAGATAACATACACACACACACACACACACACACACACACACACACACACCATTTTCTTTATCTAGCCATCTGTTGATGGACACTTATGTTGCTTCCATATCTTTGCTATTATAAATAATGCTACAATAAACATAGGGGTGCATATATCTTCTTGGTTTAAAAATTTTTTTTTAAATATTTATTTTTGAGAGAGAGAGAGAGCATGGACAGGGCAGGGGCAGAGAGAGAGGGAGACAGAGAATCTGAAGCAGTTTCTGCACGGTCAGCACAAAGCCCCACGTGGGGCTCCATCCCACAAACTGTGAGGTCATGACCTGAGCCAAAGTTGGACACTCAACTAAGCCACCCAGGTGGCCCACATAAATCTTTTTGAATGAGTGTTTTCATTTTGCTTGGGGAAAATACCTAGGAGTGGAATTATTGGACCATAGGGTAATTCTATTTTTAATTTTTTGAGGAATCTTCATACTGTTTTCCACAGTGGCTGCACCAGTTGACATTTCCACCAGCAGTGCGTGAGGGTGCCTTTTTCTCCACGTTTTCACTAACACTTGTTATTTCTTGCATTTTTTTTTTATTTTAGCCATTCTGACAAGTGTAAAGTTTTCCTTTACTTTTTAAAGTATGGTTTCCTTTAGTTATTGGAAGATGTTTAAAAGTGCTCCTTTGAAGTCGGCTAATTTTGACATTTGAGCCCTCTCAAGGGCAGTTTCTGTTTGTTTTTCTTCATGTGTGTGGTCACTCTTTTTTTAAAAAAATTGTTTCTTAATGTTTATTTTTGAGAGACAGAAAGAGTACGAGTGGGGGAGGGACAGAGAGGGAGAGGGAGAGGGAGACAGAACCCGAAGCAGGCTCCAGGCTCCGAGCTGTCAGCATAGAGTCCAACGTGGGGCTCAAACCCACAAAGATCATGACTTGAGCCAAAGTCGGACGCCCAACCAACTGAGCTTCCCAGGAGCCCTATGTGTGGTCACTCTTTACTGTTTATTTGCACATATCACATTTTTATTGTTGAAAACCAGACATTTTATATAATAGTTCTGTAGCAGTTCTGAATTCTGACTCCTCCAGTCCCTTACCCTTTGGCTTGTTGTTTTGGGCTTAATGTGTTTAGTCTTGTCTGGACTCTTCCCGTGAAATCTGTAGGCCTGGTAGTGTGAACCCTCTGGCATCAGTCTTCGGAGAGCAAGCTTTGGCCATGTGTACGCTTGCCCTGGGATGACGGTGGCTTTGACAGGGCTCTCTTCCACTCTTTCTTTGGTCTCTCAGGCTCTCCCTCTGTCGGTACCACAGCCAACTGGTGGGCCCTGTGGCTTGCCCTCCGAGGGCTCTATTTTTGACAAATTGTGTTGGGTGTGAATTGTTCCGGTCTTGTCTGATTAAATGCTGGCCCTTTTGCAGAAGTAGTCTTTGAAGCCAGTCTTCTTTCAGCCTCGTTCTGACCACAGGAGGGCTCTTCTTAGCTGTCTCTCTCCCTGGTTCTCTCTATTAACCTTCTAGATGGTCTGTTTGGTAGCTTGTTGCTCTCATGGAGCCAGCAGCCTCCTCATTTGTTTATCACCAAAATCTTCATTGTTTTTGACAGTGCACTCAGAGAACTTTCTCGTGATCTGTTTCAAATAAAGTCCATTTCCTTGGGGAGGATTTCAGAATTCTTCGTTCCGTGTCTCCACCACCGTGGAAAATCCTGGGCACCCTTCTCTAGAGCTGGGTGTGAGGATGCTGGCCCATTTCTTTCAGAGTGACTCCCTTGCTTTGTGACCTGGGTGCTGGGTGGGCTGGAAGCCTCTGGTCTTTTTGGCTTGCCTCTCTCTACAGGCCCGAGACCTCTGCTCGACAAGTGAACTGAGGTGAGGGCAGTAAAGCTCTAGCATTTCATCTACGCGCCCCGGTTCCACCCTCGGAGTGGGGGCTGGGTGGAGACTCAGGTTCTTACCGAGACGTGGTAGATATTCTTGAATTTATAAATGTTTCATTTCCTGCATGCCCTCAGGACATTTTGCAGCCGCTTTAAGTGGTTGTTTTTTGAGAAGTAATTTCCACCAGTTACGGTCGGTCGTGTCACCGAGGAGCAGGTCTGCGATGCCCCTCACACACTGCCCCTTCTGGGAGTGATTGCTCTGTGTGCTCTCTGCCAAAAGTCAGTCACTGGTTGTTGGGACCGTTTTTGAAAAGAGCTTTTTTGAAAGAGCATATTATGTCTCGTTCTCCTTCACAAATAGATTTAAATTTACAGGTTGTGTAAGTTCTACATGAATATATGTTCTGATTTCAGTCCGAGTTTGTGGATGTGAAACCAGGTTTTTCTCCTTAAACAATATTTAGGCAGAAAATGCATATTTGATTATTTTTATTCTCTTTTTCTTTTCCATCTTCCACATGAAGTTTATTGTCAGCATTTGAAATTGCACATTTCTCTAATCATGAAATTTCCTTTTCTGAAAATAAAAACATAAGCCCTTAAGAAACAATAGGATCATTGGCCCTTAAAATATACCCATGATTATCTTTAAATACATGTATACCCAATGAAATAACATCATAACAATGTTACAGAAAGAGAGTATCTGTGTCGTTTCGTACATCTTGTGTGACAGTAGGTGCTATTTAATTGATTCCCACTTACTGTTTCCTTACTCCCTAGAAGATTTTCATGAACTGTCTGTTCTGTTAATTAGATGCTTCAAGTTTGTCATGCTCTGTTGTGGATCACGGACACTGATGGCAATTTTTTTTTGTGTCTGGTTCAGTGTTTCTACTTTTAAATTTGTGATTTGCCTCCATCCTGTGACGTCAGAAATGTAATGTTTTCGAGATGGTTGGATGTGAAAAAGCTTTGGACGACTTCTGTTCATTCGCTTTAGTTTGGTGCAGAGGGACTTTTCTCCTCATCTGCCTTTAGCCCACGCTAAGCCCATCAGGCCCCTCCGACATTGGACCCACCTCACACCCCCCGACAGACACATGGCTGCGGTTCCAAGGCGTGTGCTTCGACTCCACTCTCTCTCTCTTTTCAAGCTCTTACTCTGTGGAGACTCCTGTTCTTCCTTCAGCTTTACCTCACATTTTTATTCTAAGTACTTGGTTTCCACTTTTTCAAATGACCCTCAACAGGCATGACTGCAGGTCACATACTCTGGAAGTTCACGGAAGTGACTCTGCATCCAAGGCTTTGGGGTAAAGAAGATTCACGGCTGTGAAGAGATTATTATAAAACACTATTAGTGGAGACCTACGTTGCATTTCTGATTTTAAGAGTAATAAATGCTTATTGAAAAAAAAAAAAAAACCCTGATATAAAAGTACAGGTCTCCCTATAATCCCAGCCCCCAAAAGAAACACTATCAAAACGATGTAACATCTTGTGACCTTTTCACCGTAGCCCCCGCAGGAGCTTGTGGTGTGGTACTGGCACCTCCCATAGGAACAGCAGCAAGTTCCAGGGCTGTCCTGTTCACTGTAGGATCTCCTCCACACAGTGCCACGGCCCCCACTTGTACCCATATGGTCCTTCGAACGAGAACAACCTCAGGTGAAGCATCGTCTTATTATGATTTTGGCTAGTGTTGGGAGCACAGTGTTCTGTTGATGGCTTAATGGTGTGACTGAGCAAGTCCCTTGACCTCTCTGGACTTCAGTTTCTTTACCAATGACATGGAGATCATCATTGTCTTTACCTTAAAGGGTTGTAAGGTATGAATGAATGGGACCTTATTTGTGGGAGGGGGAAACTTGATAAAATAAAAGTACTGTATATTTACAACATGCGATATTACAGCGATACAATCGAAGTGCGACTTCTCCATGATGAAGCAGCTATGCCTATATGGTGCTTCTTAGCTTATATTAAAGGCTTAATTTAGTACGTTTAGTACATGTTTTGAAATGGTAGATGGTTGTTTGTCTTTGCTTTGTCCTTTTAGAAACCTGAGTCTTACCTTTTTTGTACCTTGGGCCCCAGTCTTTGCACTGAATCCTGTCTGCATTGAGATAGGTCAATAGATTGGTTTTATCATCCTCCATACTCTACACGTAGGTCGTTAATACCCTAAATGAAGAAAGCACTTAGATTGGACTTGAAATGAGTTCTCGTTTGACATCATCTTCTATATTGGACCGTGGGTTCTCTGAGTTCTCTTACACTGAGTAAGTGACCGATCATGATGTCAGTAGATTCGTAAGCAAAGGATTGTAAACAGATAACGGGAGAGGAGGTAGAGCCAACGATCTTGTTCTTCAGATTATTAGAAGTATTAAGTAATAATAAAATACAATTTTCAGAAAGTAATGTTTTTTACCTGTTAACTAAGCCAACACTAAAAGACTGACGCCCAGCGTTGCTGAAGGTTGGCGGGATCGGTGCGCTGCCTCACAGCCACTACCCTAGGAGGCCGTGAGGCGGTTGTCCCCAGGGCTGTAAAAGCGGGGGTCACATTTGCTCTGTAGAAATCCCACTCCTGTTTACACCAGCACTTCGGAGTATTGATCACAAACGAGCCTTTCAGAGGAAGGAAACGCTTTGGATTTCATTATAGTGTTATTTGTGATACAAAAATCAGAAATGGTACAAATCTTCCGATAATCGTTACCTATAAAAATTTAGTGAACTGCTCTGCACCGACCGCATGTTGCAGTAAAGACTACGGAGCAACAGGGAGAGATGTGCATGTCGCAAATTAGTTTAAAACGAGCCATGATGATGTCTGTGGAATGTACGTATAAAAGAAGAACAGAGGGGAACTTGGAAAACTAAAACCCAGGGGGTCGGTGCCTTTTCTTTTAACATTTCCTTTGTTCCTTGGATGGTGGGCGCAGGCGCTCACTGCGGGCCCTGCGCCACATGTCCTGTTCTCTTGCAGCGGGCTCCAGCGGCTCCGGAGGCTCCCTGTGCTCCGCCAGCGGCCGCGCGTGCGTGGGCTCCCCGCCAGGGCCGTGCTCGGGGTCCTCCCCTCCGGGAGCGGAGGCGGCTCCCGGCCTGAGATACATGCCTTATGGTGCTTCACCCCCCAGCCTAGAGGGGCTCATCACCTTTGAAGCCCCTGAACTGCCAGAGGAGACACTGATGGAGGTAGAGAAGAGACCCCTGTGGCGTGTCGCTGTAATGTCGAGAGCACGGAAGAAGGTTCTAGCAATGAGGAAAGGGCAGAATACACAAAAGTTCTGAAGCTTTTTTCTTCTCTTTAACTCACCTTGTCCTTTTCTCCTCGAAAAACATTGCTGATGTGTTTTTAGAGTAATGTTGACAGTGACACTCATCCAGAACAAGCATTGGTTGACAGGAAGTGACACATGGAGATTTTTTTTTTTTAATCTGAAGTTTATTTGCTAGTTATGGGATTTGTAAAGCACAGTCTTTGTCCTGAAACCGTAACTTTCTATTCTCACCGCTTGCTTTTCTTCACAAGATAAAAGCAATACACTTAGGCTTATGAAATACTAAAGCATAATGCCAGATTAGTCGCACTGAGAAATAAACCTGCCAAGCAAATGCTCACATTTGTAGACCAGCACCCTCCCTCGGTGGAGCCAGTTCCACAGGGAAAAACGCAGCCTAATCTGAAGCACGCTGAACACACGTTCAGCACGACAGAAGTTAATTTTGCGACTCCAAAGACTGTGCCAGTTCAGTTCCTCAGACTCGACTCCAGGACAGCACCCAGTGGCCTACACTGTGTCCTCAGTCCCGATTACAATGCTGACTTAGCTAGCATTTCAAATTAAAATGATCAGTTCTCCGGGCCAGCAGAGAACAAATTCTCTCTCCGTGCTGGACCTCCAACTAACGTTTTTATTTTGCATGAATGAGAATTAAATATTTCACATAAAAGTTATAAAATGTTGCATGCAAAATTTAGTAGTGATTGTGTAGAAGTTTTAGTTGTGATTTTGAAAATATGTACAATCCAGTCCTAAGATTGGGAAAGCAGTTTTCAGAGTTTTTTCAGTTTCCATCAAACTAGACACAAATTGTGTTCTAATACATTTTCCAGTGTATTGGAAGGTACAGTCCCATCATGCTGTCAGAGAGCAGAGAGACTTTCAAAAGTTAATTGGTTTATTCTCCTTTTTCTAGGAAAATGATTCTCCTTTTTTCATCATAGAAGGAGAATGAGAAGCTTAGTCTTATTTGAGCTTTCAAAAAACATTTATAGCTAAAAGCACATCTCAAAACAACATTAATTTAGGGTGCCTGGGTTGCTCAGCCTTGGCTAAAGTCATGATCTCAGGGTTTGTGAGTTCAAGCCCTGCATTGGGTGAGCACGAGCTTGTTTTGGGTGAGCCTCACTTCTCTCCCTTTCCTTCTCTCTCTCTCTCTCATATTCTCTCTCTTTCTGCCCCTCATGGGATTCTCTCTCTCTCTCTCTCTCTCTGTCTCTCTCTCTCTCTCCCTCTCCCTCCCTCCCTCTCTGCCCCTGGTTCACTTGGGCCCTCTCAAAAAAACAAAAAAAAAAAAAAAACAAAAACAAAAAACCCACATTACTTTTAGAATGCTCATTTTTTAAAGCATGCTATTATGTCTATATTCCCCTCTTTAAGTGAACAGCTCACAGAAATTTAGAGCTTTGGTATTAGGAGTCACTGTGAACTGAAAACTCACCAGAAATTAAAATAAAACATCTCTGGAACTCTAAGTCAGTAGAATTTACTAAACTAGCAAGAAGGGTGCTTTAGTGTAAAGAATATCCTTAAAATCCTGATGTTTATTTGGTCATGTTTTTGTCTCAAGTATGTTGATTTAATTGTTTAGTTTTGGGGTTGTGCTTGTCTTTGTTTTTGTTTTTCTGGTAAAACACAGTGACCTCATTCCTTTGACACTTAATTTTGGGGCTGCTCTCATACATACACACAATCACATGCGCATACCCACATTTGGTTTCACCTGTGTTTATTTTCTTACTACTCTTCTGGAATTTAAAAATCTTCGTCTGTTTTGCTCATTCTGATATTCATAAGTATAGAAAAACATTAGCGCCGGCCATGGCTTATATACAGGAAAGAGTACACGCCTCCTCTTCACTGAAAGTTTCTAAGACAAATTGGCTTTGCCACAGCGAGAACACACAGACGCCTTACGCCACCTCAGTGTGATGCTGATGTTCACCGAGTGTGTGCTGGACCTGACAGCCGCGCGGGGAGGAGACCCGGAGCTGTGCGCGTCCGCTGTCTCATCCGCCGTCTCCTTGTACCAGATCCAGGAGAGCGTGGTCGTGGACCAGATCAGCCAACTAAGCAAAGACTGGGGGTAGGTGCTCCCCAGCCATTCACTTCCAGATCCTCCGTGCTTTCTGTAAATTCACGTCTGAGATGGAGACCTTGTCGCACGCCGAGATCACATCCCATCTCAGGGCTTCAAGGGAGCCCCGAGTTGTTCCGTTGTGCGAGATCTCACTATATGAGCCAAGACTTGAAGATTCCGTAACCCTAGCGTTGCCTTCTCTTTGTATCTTACACTGTCGAAGGTATTTGGTGATAAAGGGATCGTACTGATTTTTCTTTGAGTAGACCTGTTGTGTTCAAAGCACACACACATCTTTTTCATGAACCTTCTTCCTTCCAGAGTTACTTGTGCATTAAAATATATCCAGGAGAATGATACTCCTTTAGAAATGCTGTTTTAACGGTGACCTGATGAGTAGAGAGCTGAGTCTGGCATGTGGGTCCCAGGATAACACTCTGCTGTCTTCTGGGCACAGGCGGGTGGAGCAGCTGGTGTTGTACATGAAGGCAGCGCAGCTTCTAGCCGCATCGCTGCATCTCGCCAAAGCCCAGGTCAAGTCCGGGAAACTGAGCCCATCCACGGCCGTGAAACAAGGTATGGGTGGGGCGTGACGGTCCTCAAGCTGCTCCTTTCCCCTTTGCACTGAGAGTTTGTGATGAGGAATCCCTGTGTTGGTAAATATTCGTAGGGGTGCCTGGGTGGCTCAGTCGGTTGAGCATCAGACTCATGATTTCAGCTCAGGTCATGATGTCACGGTTTATGGGATCGAGCCCCAAGTCAGGCTCTGTGCTGACAGCTCAGAGCCTGCTTGGCATTCTCCCTCCCCCTCTCTCCCCTCTCCCCCCCGCCCCCTGCTCCCCGTTCTTGGGACGGGGCGGCGGGGGGGGGGGGGGGGGGGGGGG
>NW_024412439.1:2418733-2468877 GCF_014898765.1 Herpailurus yagouaroundi | reverse complement strand
CCCCTCCCTCTCTCTCTCTCTCTCTCAAAATAAATAGATAATAATTTTCAAAAAACATTTAAATATTCTTAACTGGGCAAAGATTCTGATTTTTCTGTTTTTTGTTTTTGCCATTTAATTCATACAGGGAACAGTTGGAAGTGAAGTGGAAGAGAACACATGAAAGAATCTGATTTCTGGTCTTTTTTTTTTTTTTTTAATGTTTATTTTTGAGAGTGGGGGGAGGGGCAGAGAGGAGGTGGAAAACACGGAATCTGAAGCAGGCTCCAGGGTCTGCACTGTCAGCACAGAGCCCGACGTGGGGTTCAAATGCATGAACTGTGGGATCATGACCGGGGTCGAAGTTGGACACTTAATCGACCGAGCCACCCACCCCAACCCCGGTCATTTTTTTCAATGATCATTTAATGTCACTTTCCTTAAATCAGCAGGAAAGGTGCATGTCATTGTGACTTGTGGAGGAAAAATAAAATTCTCATCTCAACTTCTTTTCAGTTGTCAAGAATTTGAATGAACGATACAAATTCTGCATCACCATGTGCAAGAAACTTACGGAAGAGCTGACTCGCTTCTTCTCTGACAAACAGAGATTTATTGATGAAATCAGCAGCGTGACTGCAGAGAAACTCATCTATAATTGTGCTGTAGAAATGGTAACCCTTTCTATGGTTTAACATTATTTAAGAGTATCTTTTGAGTTGAATACCTGCTTGACCTTATCGTTTTAAAAAGAGTTTGTGCCCTTGACTGCTCCCAAGTCCCAAACACGGTGATAGCCTCTTACTAAAGGAGGACTTGGACTTCACGAGCACAGGTGACACATTAAATAGCGTTGGTTACCGCATTCGGTGAAGTGTTATTGTACCTCCTAAAACTTGCTAACCTTAGGCATGATCTAATCTTCTTATACTTTGCATCTAAATGCTTTGGCTGGATCTGTTTCTGCATTTTGTACTGTCTAAGAAATTCTGGCATAATAAAACATGAGGAAAAATACCACTCTGTTTACCAGTCCACAAAAGTCCACGTGCCCAGATTCCACTTACTGACCTTACTGAAGCATTCGACACAAAGTAAAATCTGCTTTTCCAATTATTTGGGTCTACTATTGGAAATAATTTGTTTCTATCTCATGGGGGAAAAGTTGCTCTGAAGTAGTGATGAAATTAGAGACTGTTGAGTAGTTTAGTGGGGGAAAAAATTATTGAGCAATCTTATTTTTGCCACATTAACATAATAAATCTACCTCCTCCCCCCAGAATATGTCTAGTTTGAATTGTACGGTTATGTTACCCTTGGCCTTATTCTGCAAGCCATTATCAAAAGTTAAATGAAAATGACTTTGGAGTATAAACTGTTGATAAGCATAACATACATTATTTTGCTCTAAACTATTGATATGAATAATAGGCATTGTATCACTCTATACTGGTTTGAGACTTCATATGATAAATTATTTTTAAAACTTGGGGCCAAGAAAAATGTCCTCTCCTGAGGAGTTTGGCTGTTCTTCCTTTTCTGATAACAAGAGCAGTGTAACATGAATAAGTCCCTCCTTTTGCCCTGGCTGCACAGCAAACTTCGTGATATTAGCACCATGTTTAGTCATTTCTTCATCCTTTTCAGAATGGATTTTCTGTACCCATTTTATTTGTTTTATTGTAAGTGGCTTTCAAGTATTTTTTGAAAGAAACAGATCATATCGGCAAGTACACATCAGGATACTGGGTTACTGGCAGTCCCGGCTTTTAATGACTGAAGAGAATGTTAAAGAACAAAATTCAACCAAGTAAAATTGAAGATCTAATTGGCTTTTGTGAAATGATTCATGCATCAGGCAGCATTTCATCTAGCAAGTAGAGGAGAGCTTTACTGAGCTAAATAAAACAAAGGTGTTTGAAGGGAGAAGGGGGTAGTAAAAAAGAGGAAAGGAATTCATTAGCAAGGAATGCGTTGTTTAGGCAAAGTTGCCCTTCTAAGGGAAACTGAAGTGGGGAAGGAAGGGGTCAATCAGTAAATTTCCTAGTGCTGACCAGGAAATGCCAGGTTGACTGGTTTGAGGTTACATACCTGGGGTATTGGAACTGCAGTCAGGTGAGGTATTATGTCCTGGCTTACTGACTTGGCCTAAGTGGTGCCATTTTGGGCCTGTCGTCTACTTTTTAACAAGGAAATCAGAATACCATTGAGAAGACTTCTCAAATAGTCATGACCTGTGCATAATACTACAGTCTCCTCTTTCTGGAAAGCCCCTGCCCACCTTTCTCATCACCTCTACTCCTTTCTGACTCAGCCGACACACCACTTCCTGGAGGCTTTCCCTGATACCCGTGTGCCACGGGGTGGTTAGATGTGCCCAGTATGTGTTCCATCCCATCTTGGGGCTTCCTCTTACACAACCACGAGTCTCGTGGAATTAGCAAGCCATGTTTTCAGGCCTGTGTGTCCCTCCAGACTGTGAGTTCTCCTTCGTGGTATGTGCAGTGCTTGGCACTTGTAAACACCCCTGAATGAATGGGTGACTACGCCAGAAAGTTCTTTGGCTAAAGGAAACTATAAATTACTTTTACCACCATTTAATTATCTTATTATAACAAAATCTACCTTAATGAAATGTCAGGTTGCCCTAGTGTGAGAGTATATGTTTAAAATAAACTTTTTAGTGTAGCCATAGAAGAGCCAGTTTAGAAGTATAAATGTTGAGTCATGAATCTCTCTGAGTACGGGATTATGTTTGAAGGCAAAGTAACTTTCATCGAGAAGCTCCTTTATACTGCTCATCTGATGAGTCTTATGAGTAAGTTTTGTAGTTTGGTAGATTATATCATCTCGTCAAAATGTGTTAGATATCATTTAAAGCTGCATTGCCCAGATGGATGTGTATTTTCGTGGAAAAGTTGAGAATCTCCTTGCTCTTGCTGACTTGGCTTCAGGTTCAGTCTGCAGCCCTGGATGAGATGTTTCAGCAGACAGAAGATATTGTTTATCGCTATCATAAGGCAGCCCTTCTTTTGGAAGGCCTAACGAAGATTCTCCAGGACCCTGCAGATATTGAAAACGTACATAAATGTAAGTTGACTTGGAAAGTGGTGTTATTGATTGCAGCTGAGTTGCCTCCTACGGGTGCAGCAGGAAGAGCTTGGAGTTTGGAGTCGTACTGCCTGGGTTTGAATCTTGGCTTTCCAACTTTGGGCAAGTCATTGATTCTTACTGCGGTCTGCTGCTGCTTCTAAAAGATGAGAGAGTTGTTTGAGGAACGGAGATCATGCTTATAATGTAATGACTGATGGCTTTTGATTTTTATACCACATTACCGTGTTGGAAGATGTGTGTTTGTGTATGTAGAGAACTCTGTTTTTGTTAAATAATAATACATGCAACTATTTTAAGCCCTGTGGGCTTCAGCACAGAGCCTGCTTCGGATCCTCTCTCTCCCCCCCTCTCTCTGCCCCTCCCCCACTAGTGCTCTCTCTCCTCTCAAAAATTGTGGGAAAAAAAAAAAGAACTTTATGAAGATCCTACGTACCCCAGATCGGGTATAGACAACAGAGTGGAGATTTAGAGAGTACCAGGATGATGATACCATTTGTGGAGTATAAGCCCTGGTGTTTGAGGAGGGGCTTGGGAGCATATGTGGTCACACCACATTTTGAAGAGCCTCAAGGGGACTGCAATTCTAAAATTATGTGCAGTTGTGAGCAAGCTAGCTATTAAAACCTAAATTTTCTTTATTTGACTTGCTAACCTACATTTTGCTCCTGTGCATCACTGAGCTAGACATTATATCTAAACAATTATCAGGCAGAAAGAAGAAAAAATCTTCAGAATGGTTCACTTTGGGGCAAAGATAGAACAGAGACAAGGATGTAGGTGGAAAGTGGTTTTGTTTTTGTTTTTGTTTTTGTTTTTCCATTTGTTCTGCCCTTGGTTTTGAAAACAGAAATGACTTTTGCTCTGAACTTACTTTATTTCTAGATAAAACTAGTATTGAAAGAAGATTGTCAGCACTCTGCTGTAGCACCGCCACCCTGTGAGCGGCAGCCGGTCCGGCCCCTGGACCAGTGGTGGAATTGAGGACAGAAGTTTGGGATGACAGCTCGGGTTCTGGTTCCCCATCTCCAGGAAACCGTAGTTTCTCACCTGGTGACTACCAAAGAGCAAGCAGTGACTTCACAAAGGAAGAACAATCCAAAACTACATGCTTGTAGGAAATCTGCCTTATCGGAGACGACACCCCTTCCCCTTTTCTTTGTAGAAGCAGCAGCAAGAGTATTCCACTTGGCTCTCAGTTCGAACCTGGTAAATAAACGTACCTTAGAAATAGAACTATCAGTGCAGTTATTCTTAAAGACGATCAAGAGGGGAACAAAATGAGTGGCTCTTTACTCGTTCATCGGAGCAGTGTGTGAAATTCCATGTATTTACTGAGGTATAAAAGTAAAAAGAAAAAAAAAATCTACATCTCATCCAGGCAGTTTGATATCTGGGGTAGGTTTGTCTAAATCTGAGCACGCATCCTTAAACAGCTCAGGAGGAAATAGCGTAAGAACCAGCTGAAAGAAGGCTCTTGGAAGAAATTGTGAAATCTTCCATCTGATCTAATGTGGACACATGTTACTCTTCCAAAATCTTTCATATTGCACTAATTTATTAAAACAACTGTGCATTGGATTTTGCAATTTAAAACTAACTGAGGCACAATGGACTTGTTTAAAATATTTTACTTGATTATATTCTATACACACACCCTTTCCAGAATTCACATGTAATGTCTAGTGGACTTTTAAACGGTAAAAACTTGTGTTCATGTGGACCGTTGCATTTTTTTAACCTGTTCATCCACACGTAACAGATTTTCTCAGTGGTATTTTTGAGTTGCTGGTTGTTTGCCTTTGGTTTTATTTTTTACCGTGCATGCAGAATGTGCATTGACGCCTGTGATCTCTACGTTTACTAAAGGCTAGGTTTATTTGGGCAGTATTAGAAAGAGTATCAGTCGGGAGACTCTCAAGAATTTTAGCCGGGCCACAACAAAGTTGGCGACCTAAAGGCTTGTTAGTGATGTGGAGTTTTCTACATGAAGTTAGTGAAGAATGAGGTTTGTTTTCTCTTAGGAAAATGGGCAGCTCTCTCTCCAGCCTAATGTGTATTTTTCACGTTAATCCTGACAGTTCACCAGATAACTAGTCACCAGATAGCTAGACGTGGAGAATGCGGGCAGTTAACATCCTTCCAGAAACCGTTCCTACGTTGTGTGTTGTTTGATTTCTTTTACTCACCTGCTTGAATACTTGAATAAACATTCTCCACTTTTAATCCTTATATCTTTATCCTTTTAGATAATATAATCTGAACTCTGACAAATTGCACAGAAGCTCTTTGGCATTAATCTAATTTTAGCGTACTGATAAAGACAAACAAAAACATGGTTTTTCTTTTACTTTGACGAAGTAATGTAATTTTTACCTTATTTATCTGTATGAAATTCCAGCACTTAATTTGAACATTTATTTATATGATGTTTGTATTTTTAGGTCTTTAATACAGTGTTTCTACCTCCCATTTGTAACTGCATATGCATTATTCTTGAAACTAGGTAAAACTCACTGAATTGTTGTGTAATAGCCTTTTTATTATTGCCTGTACAGATGTATACTGAGGTAAAATAAAAGTGACAAAGTGTTTCTAGGGCAAAGCTGGGTCCGTATTACGTGGCTTGCCAAGCCAGCTCCTTCCTCAGTGAGTTTGGAGGCTTGGTCACTAATATCCTTTGTCCTGCCCCAAGATTTCCGATGATGCTCGGTGACTGTCAGCGCAGGCTGCCAGGCATGTAGACTACGCGATGAGGACTCCTGCGCCTCCCTGCGGGGGTGACAAGCACTGGTATTAGGGACACTCTAGTTTGTATAACTCCTTCAAGCATACCGAGCAATTTCATTCACCTTCTCGTAGTTATCAGCCGCGTTCTCTCGGTAGATCCTCCAAGGGGCTGGGTTCCTTCTGGCCCCTCCGCCCTGTCCTTTATTTTATTTTATTTTTTTATTTTCTTCTTTAAACAGGATGAAACAGGTTCTCAGCAAGTAAGTGATGTGTCTGAAGTCAGGTAACTAGTGAGGTAGTTAAGCCATGCTTTGTGACTTCCAAGTTCATTCTTCCTCCTCTTGTATAATGAAGGTCCGTCTTGTGATAGATGCTGTGTGTGAAACCGTGAAGTCTGAACAGCAAAGAACAAACTGTAAACTCATGAATAACGGTTCTGATTCTACTTCCATTTTCAAGGCCGATTGTTTTCAGAGATCTTGCCTTGATTATAGCAATAATAAATGCTTTATGTTTCCACGAGTACTTTTTAATTCCGTATCATCTGTTTCATACGGTAGAAATGGGCCAGTCTACACATCCATGGGTTGACACCCGTATTGAAGGCATAACGTGGGAAGTTACCGAGCACACGCATGTAAACAGAGGCCTGCTCGGTGAATTTGCTAACCAGCTCTTCCCGCTGTAAGAGTTTGCCTTTATAACGGCACCCTGTCCTGGACCTAACGGTTCCCACAGTCCACGCGCCCTTATCCCTGCCCAGAGGAACAGTCGAGGCAGCAATGGTCTTGTTTCTGCCGGAGTCCCGGAGAGGAGCTTCCTGTCAGGGCCGGGTCCTCCTCAGTCTCCACAGGGCCACAAGGGAGAAGCTGAGCGGGGCCATAGTGGACAGGAAGCCATTGACTCAGGTATCTAGGAAGCCGTTGAGGTGACAGAAGTGATTGCAGGACGACCTCCCACGCGTGGAGTCTCTACAGACCGTCTTAAATCCTTTCTGAGATAAAGCGCGGTGTGTGGCTCCAGGAGGGTTGCCTGCTGGTGTCCGCGACAGCGAGGAGCTACTGCTCGGGGAGCGTGATGTTCTCCCTCCACCGAGAGGTGTGTCTTCGAAGCATCTGTGCCCATCTCCACGCGGCCCTGAGACGGTTCACCTCTGGGGCCCGGACCCGTGAATCTTCAGCCACGGAAGCTCTCGGGACCTGCTCGCGTCTCTTCCTTGTTTATCCAAGCCCTTGTGAGAGGACTGCCTGTGGGAGAGGGTCAAGACGGCGTTTTCCTTACCAGAGTCAGAGGGAACCGCCTCAGACCCGATCCACCTAGAAAAGCCTCGCTCTCCGGGAAACTGACAATCGGCCCCGAAACTCTCTGCTTTTGCGGAGGGGGGCAGAGCCAAACAGGAAGGGTCAGTGTGAATTCAGGGACCAGACTGTGGTAGAGACAGGAACGGGGGCCAGGAGCCTGCTGTCCCCGCCGCTGCAGGCACACTGATCCCGCGGAGGCCGCACAGACCAGGGCCCTGGGGGCACATGTCTGCCCCCTGCAAGCGGAACTCACCTATGGGCTCCCCCTTTTCACGGAAGGTCTCAGCCCAGTTTTCAACGGGCCATGTGGATTTTGTCGTTCAGTGTGTTCCCAGGGTGCCTCCTGGGAGTGGATCTGAGCCGAGGAGGCTGCTTCCTGGAGCCCCGCACCTGCTCCTTCCCTTGGCACAGCGGCTCCTTCGACGTCTGCACTCGGGAGACAGGCGGTGGGCCTCTCCTGGGCGAGGCTGCCTGGCGCACGGTCGTGGACCTCCCCACGCTGCGTGCCCTCCTCCGAGACAGTCCTGACCTTCCCAGAGTTTGCTTCCATCACTAGGAGAGGCCAGCCGAGCACTTGTTTGCTGAAAGCTTCACTCTGCCTCCTCAGCGTGGTGGTCCCCTGGGTCCCAGACTCCAGCTGCCCCGTGCAGAGCTGTGTGTCCAGAGGGCAAGGGCGCAGAGCTCAGGGAGTGGGGTGCGGGTGAAACAGGTTAGTGAGCACGAAGTTCGAGCCGTTCCGGGGACGTGCGTATCCTCAGCGAAGCTCGCTGTTGGACTGGTGGCGGTCCACGGCTCCCCGCTGTGTTGTTTTGGGGAGGGGTGGAGAACAGCCTGTGTTTGTTTAGGGCAAGGCCTGGATTTAGGGCTCCCTGGAACCACGTTTGCTCTTGCCGGGCAGCTTTTTTTTTTTTTTTTTTTTTTCAACATTTTTATTTATTTTTGGGACAGAGAGAGACGGAGACACAGAATCGGAAACAGGCTCCAGGCTCCGAGCCATCAGCCCAGAGCCTGACGCGGGACTCGAACTCATGAACCGCGAGATCGTGACCTGGCTGAAGTCGGACGCTTAACCGACTGCGCCACCCAGGCGCCCCAAGCCGGACAGCTTCTGAAAGGACTTGCCTCCTTCCCTGGCTGGCCCGCCCGGCAAGCTGCGTTCAGACATCCTTTTTTTACCCTTTTAGGTCAATCTGGCAGTTACGGTGAAGTGTTTGTATCGAGCTAACATTTATTTGATCGGCATATCAACCCTTACTTGCCTCATTTTACCGATGGAGAAACAGGCTTGGAGAGTAACCCCCGCTCCGAGAGAAAAGCCCTGAGGCCAGGTAGTGGTGGAAGCAGGGGTTTGGACTGCTGGGCTGGGGAGCCTGGGTGTGGGGGAGCCCTCCTCCCCCTGTGATGTGCTTAGCGCCCCAAACCTGCTTACCCGCACGTCCTTGTAACACCTCTCTGGTGATGTCCAGGAAGAGGGGGAAAAAGTAGAGTTCTGTGCCATTTGGACCCATCTTCTGCCTAGCAGAAGGCAGCAGATTTCGAGAACAGGTGGAGTCAACAGCTCTGTGCAGCCCCTCTTGGGCCTGGGGCTGGAGCCCGACAACAGTGGGTTTCAGAAACCACCCTTGAACCTCCCAGTGAAAGGGCGTTCTATGACGTATCAATAAACTTGAGCATTTGATTGACCCACTTTGCAGTTTCCCTGTTTGGTCTTACCTGTGCCAGTGAGCTCGAACCGCAGGTGCAGCACCAGGTGGGAGAAGCCTCAATCCGGGTTTGTCCAGGGGACCCCACCCCCACCCCGACACGCACACAGCCGAGTCCTGGGACCAATTCTTTTGTTGATGGAGGCAGAAACCCTTTCCCCAGGAACTCCTTGGTCTGCCCCCACTGCGGCCAAGCGGCCCCACGCCCTCACCTGGGCCCCGTCCAGCGTGGAGTTCACACTACGCCAGCCCCTCCACCAGGAGGAGCGTAGCCCCCAGGGTTTTCTCTTGTTTGTCTCAAACCGCCAAGGCCCCAACCCATTTTCTCACCTTCCTGTCCTGCCCTCCCCATCTCGGTGATGAGGGTCCTGTGCCGCTGGGGCAGGGCTCCCCTCACTCCCCTCCCCGCAAGGAGAGGCTGGGGAGGAAGACAGGCTGTTTTTCAGTTCCAGCTAGCGGGTTTCTGTAAAGATGACGGGTAAATGGATTGCACCCTCTAGCAATACGCCCGGCGATGGTTCCTTTAGGAACCCGCATAAGGAGCAGAAGGTGTGGGCAGCCGAGCTGGTATGGCATGCCTTAAACCGAGAGCGGAAAGTAGACACAGTTTCTAGTGGAAACCCAGAATATTTTGAGCATGAGGTTTTTCTTCTTAATCCCCTTTACTATGAAGACAAAACAGCCCTGTGTCATTTTTTTTTAAAGTTTATTTTTGATAGGGAGGGAGGGAGGGAGGGAGGGGCAGCGAGAGAACCTCAAGCAGGCTTCACACTGTCAGCACAGAGCCAGACACTGGGCTTGAACTCACCAACCGTGAAATCCGCCCTGATCTGAAATCAAGAGTCGGACGCTTAACCCAGTGAGCCACCCAGGCGTCCCAGCCCTGTGTCGTTTTTTAAACAAGGCTCTTTAAGTCTAGGAAAACTCCAAGAGGCAAATCACAACTAGGGAAAGTATTTGCCATAAATACAACAGATGAAGGGAGGTGACGGTGAGGGAAAGGCTAGTAGAAAATCAGGAAATTCCCTTTGCTCCTGATGCCCCCCCCCCCCCGCCCCCCACCGTCCCCAGTCAGAGGCCTGACGGGAGCAGCAGAATAGATGAGCCGCAGGCCGAGCAGGCCAAGGCTCCCAACAGATGTTCTGAGTCACCCAGCTCAGGAGAGGGAAATGGATCCAAGAGGCCTTAGGGTCCTCTCCCCCCGACGCGTGTTTCTGTGTCTCCTTCCCATGTGCCCTGACTGTGACACGGGCCTCACTTCCCTCGCCTGTGAGGCAGAGATGGTAATAGAGCTTGCCTCTCAAGCTTACCGTGAGGATTAAACAAAATCATACATGCAGTGCTCACACCCCTTCCTGACACATGGTGAGCCCTGAATAAACACCAGGTGGTGGGATCAGTGGCAGTCACAGCAGGATTAGAGCCAGGGCCGAGGCCCGAGGGCCTGGCTGTATCTTCCCCACTGACCACTGGGACACGGGGCAGGACTCACTTCTGTCCTGCCCTCCACCACTTGTGTGCTGTACTCTCTTTCTCACATCTGGTTTGTTTTTTTTTTTTTTTTTTTTTTTTGGAGACCCGAGCTCTTCTTTCCACTGAGAATGTACCGGAACAACATTGCTTAGACAGGGGCTCCTGGGTGGCTCGGTCGGTTAAGCATCCAACTCTTGCTTTCAGCTCAGGTCATGATCTCACAGTTGGTTAGTTCAAGCCTCCCCCCACCCCCACCCCGTTGGGCTCTGTGCTGGCAGCACAGAGCCTGCTTGGGATTCTCTCTCTCCTCTCTCGCTGCCCCTCCTGACTCTCTCTCTCTCTCTCAAAATATATAAATAAACTTAAAAAAACAAAACAAAAAACCACAGCGCTTAGGCAAGCCGATCGGAGCGCACATCGACGTTAGCTCACTAACAAGCCGGCAGCTGACCAAGTCATGTCGGTTCAGAAAGGATAGGAAAACCGGTGTATGTCGGGGAGACAGGATGCTTGTTACATAAGCAGCTTATTGTAAAGACCACCGTTTCCTTTCACGTGGTCATAGAAACATCATACATTCCTCCGTCACATGCTAACTGAGGAAATCTGGGACAGGGCGGCCCGAGATACCAGCTGTTCACACACTTTCTGTACAGGACTAGAGGGTATTTCTGGCTTCGGGGGCTAAGCAGTCTCTTGCAGCTAGCGGCCCCCTGCCATTGGACGCCGAAAAGCAGCCATAGACCGCGCACGGGTGAACATGGCTATGTTCCAGTAAAAACTTTATATGCAATTTTCGAGTGTCAAGTCCTACTCCTTTTTTTTTTTTTTTTTTTAACTTTTTCTATCCATTTAAAAATGTAAGACCTTTGGGGCGCCTGGGTGCTCAGTCAGTTAAGCATCCAACTTCAGCCCAGGTCATGATCTCACAGTTCGTGAGGTCGAGCCCCGCGTCAGGCTCTGTGCTGATGGCTCAGAGCCTGGAGCCTGCTTCGGATTCTGTGTCTCCCTCTCTCTCTGCTCCTCCCCTGATCACGCTGTCTCTCAAAAAATGAAACCTTACCAAAAAAAGATTAAAAAAAAGAAACCTGCTAAAACACGTTTTGTGGGGAAGGTGCCCTTTGCGCAATGGCACTTAGCGCACATTTAATAAATGGTGGTAGTTTTGCTTTTAATACTAAAAATACGCAATGCTATGCTCTCTTGGGCGGGGCTGGAGGTCCTGTTCCTAGAAACAGCTGCCTGGAGTTGTTCTAAATGCTAAAGTTAGCATCCATTCCCGGACCCATGCCAGGGAGCCTCTCCGTGGGCCTCGGCTCTCAGCATGGAGCATGGGCACGCCGACTTCACAAAACCAAGCCCCAGTGTCTTGTTGCAGGGCTGATCCTGAAAGGTTTCAGCTCTATTTTCTTGATGTATTTAAAATGAGAAATAAATGTGTGCATGTAAATTAAAACAAATAATTCCCTATGAAATCGTGAGTCTATGGATCTCCGTGGCCCACAGGTCAGCAGGGCCACCTCAGGCCTTCTCTGGCCTTGGAGAAGGAACTTGTGACAGAGTCAGATTCCCCCTCTCCCACCGGTCCCCCATGAGGGCTTCCATGGCTGTCTCCTTCCCTCAGCCCAGGCTGAGGTTCCCCCCACCTCCACCATGTGTCCCGACCCCAGCAGACAGAGGGTGCCCACGCACAGGAATGAGGCTTCCTGGGTGCCCACGGGGGCCCTGGGATGGGTCTGGGTTCCCCACTTCACCTAGAGAGAGAGAGAGAGAGAGAGAGAGAGAGAGAGAGGGAGAGAGACAAGGGAGTCCTGGTAGAGTGGACAGTAAGGTAACACCTTGCCAAGGGTGAGGCAGTGAGGTGAGTCCTCAGCATATTCACCCCTCCCCCCACCAGGAAACTCTTGCCCCAAAGAGTCTCTCAATCTCTTCCTGGTTCTGGCCCCAAAAGAGAGACAGAGAGTCCTGGGTTGTGGGGGTGGGGGGCTGCCCTTACTTCTCCCTCTGACTTCTTTTTTTTTTAAAAAAAAAATTTTTTTTTTTGCATGTGTATTTATTTTTGAGAGAGACAAAAAAAACAGTGAGGGAGACAGAGAATCCGAAGCAGGCTCCAGGCTCCGAGCTGTCAGCACAGAGCCCGACGCGGGGCTCCAACTCACAGACCGTGAGATCCTGACCTGAGCCGAAGTCGGATGCTCAACCGACAGCCACACAGGTGCCCCCCCCTCCCTCTGACTTCTGCCCCTCACCTCTATCTCCGCCAGGCAGTGGAGGCTCGTGTGTGAGATCAGCCCCGGATGGGCCTTTGTAGGTACGAGAGACCAGGCCCCCAGCCAACCAGGATATAGAAGACAAAGGCCCAAATCGTTCTATCATTGGATTTAGGGGTAAAGGCCTAGAATTTGGGGAACAAGGGTCTGACGCAAGGCAGGGAGGGTTTAGGGAAGGAGTTCCCTCTGCTGTGAGATATTTCCTATGTCAGAAGCTGACAGATACATTTCAAGGAACTATTATGAGAGGGAGAGAGAGAAACCCAAGCAGATTCCATGCTGTTGACACAGAGCCAGATATGGGGCTGGATTCCACAAGAGATCATGACCTAAGCATAAACCAAGAGTCAGATGCTTAATCGACTGAGCCACCCAGGCACCCCTGAAATTATTATATTCTTACTTGTTTATTCTTCTACTCACCTCTCAAAAATGTCAGCTTTCGAAAGCCAGGAATCTTCCTGTCTTGCTAATTGTGTCCCTAGGACAGTGCCTGGCCAAGAGCAGACACCCAGCGAGTATTTGTGGAGAATGATAATGGTGCTGCTGGCCGATCTATATGCATTCCATGTGCCAGCCACAGTCGTAAGAATCTTACGTACGCGAACTGATGTCAACCTCAGAGCCGGCACCGTGATCAAACTGCAGTACAGAGACGCTACTCAACTTGCTGATTTCTCCCAGGCAGTAAGTGCCTGAGTCAGGACCTATCTCAGGCAGGCTTCCTCCCTTGCACCCCGTCCCCAAACGCAAAGAGAGCCTGATGAGTCTGCTTATGTGTGCATACTGTTTTATGCACGTCTGTGCACATGTGAGCAAGGAGGGGACTCCATCCCATGATGGAACGTAGGCTCACAGGCACCATCACTGTGTGACCGCAGGTCAGAGCATGTGTGGAAAATGAAGGGGGGCGGTATGTTGAGGTGGGTCGTCTTACAGCCTATAAAGGGTTTTAAGTAGAGGGTGTGGCTGATTAAATTGGCAGGTTGGAAAAAGATCAGAGGGGGCACCAATGGATACAGGGACACCAACTGAAACTTATTCAAATGAGAATTGAAATCAACATGATGTAGAGACGAATACGACGTAGGCGTGTGTCAGGTAGGGTTCTCCTTCACTAGAAATAGTGTGTGCGTTAGTTTTTGCTGTGTCACAAATCACCCTAAAACTTAATGGCTTAAAACAATGAATATGTATGACTTATCAAAATTCTTCAGTCCAGTTGGGTAGGTCTTCTGATCTGGTTCAGCATGGCTGTTGCTCTGTGGTTCAGGATGGCCTCACTTGTGTTTGTAGGTTTGCTTGATCTTTAGCTGGGGTAGCAAGGATGATTTGGCCACCTGTCGGTCATCATCTGGAAGGCTAGCTCAGCCCCGTTTATGTCACAGTATCCCATGGACATGAGAGACCAAGCCACAGGGTTCTTGCACTCTTCAAGCCCCTACTGAGCCATATTTGGGGTTTTTTTGTTGTTGTTGTTGTTTATTTAAAAAAAAATTGTTTTACATTTATTTATTTTTGAGAGACAGAGCACAAGTGGGGAGGGACAGAGAGAGGGAGACACAGAATCCGAAGCAGGCTCCAGGCTCTGAGCTGTCAGCACAGAGCCTGATGTGGGGCTCGAACTCACAAACCGTGAGATCATGACCTGAGCCGAAGTCGGATGCTTAACTGAATGAGCCACCCAGGCGCCCCTGAACCATATTTGTTAATGTCGCATTGGTCAAGTCCAGATTCAAGGGCGGAGAAATAGACTTTGCAATGACATATCGCAAAACTGCGTGAACACGGCTATGGGAAGAATTCCTGTGGCCATTTTTGTAAGCTACCACAAGCAGAAACGACTCTGGCTGATTTAAGCAAAAAGGAATTTGGAAAAAAAAAAAGTGACTGGGAAAAGAATTTGGGGAAGGCCTGCAGAACCGGGAACAAAATCAGAAATCAGGTCATGCAGAACTGGTATAGGAAGGACATCATTGCATTGCCTTAATCCTGCATCCACTGCTGCTCTGGGAGTTTGATCTTGTGACAGCCCGCTGCTGGTGTCAGAGAGGAAGACCCCGGAGGCCCCCACTTTGCTCCTCCTTTAAGATCTTGTGTGGTTCTGTCGCACTGGTGGAGCTCTATCCCGTGCAAGACCCTGTTTGCGGGGTGGACAGAGACTTAAGCCACATGCCTGGTCATCTTTGAAAGGCTGGAGAAGAGGGGTCTGAGCTAAGGGTATATGTGAACATGTGGGTGGTGGTGAATGGCTTTGCTGAGTGGTCAGGGACAAGAAGAAGCAAGATTGAGAAACTGGAGTTGAGATCTGGGGACCAGGCATGTGGATGAGTGGATGACCTGGGAAGTGGGCACACAGTGTTGTATTTCATACCAATGGCCACCAGAGGGGGCACTAGGCAAACCAGGTAGACCGGATGTCTTGTCCTGGGAAGGTCTACCAGCCTGTTCATGGCCCACAACAAGTAGGCCACGGTGACAGAGTTGGAGGCCATCCACGGGCCTCGAAGGCTATATTTGCTAATGTGAAACCTACCAGCAGCAGGGGCCAATGCCAACCTCACTGTGCTACTGCTCTCTCGTGAGACCAGCCAGACTGGTCCCGATACATTCCATAAAGGCTGGTCCTCAGATGGTCCTGCAGAAGCCAGCAGCCAGGGTCTAGGGGTCCCATACTCAGCAGCACATCCTTGCACTGACTCTCTTCCTTCCCTGTCTCACTCAGGCTCCTCTGGAACCACACACCCCAGCGAAGTGCCTGGATGCACGATGAGCCTTTATCTCCGACTCTGCTTTTTGGGATACCCAGGCCAACACTGTGCTTGGAGCGTCCCCCAAAGATAGAGGGCCAAGGGCTGCTCAGCAGTCCCTTCAGCACGACCTGTGGGAGAACTTTTATAAATACCTCCTGAAGCCGGGGGAACATTCTAGAAGGGTGTCTGATACCTGAAAAGTCACATGGCCAAGAGTTCATAACTGGCCATCAGCTGTCAAACACTTTGTAGGGCCCAAGGATGTGCGGGAGTGTCTCGAAGGAGCTGTGTCGGCCGGGGGCCTGATAGGAAGAGCTGGGGGCCTGCGTGGGTTGATGTGAAGGGGACCCTGGTGGAAAAACTGGAGGTTTTCCATCACAGGCTCAGACCAGGGGCAAGAGTACAGCTAGTCACTGGACAGATGGAGTCTCCTGTGTCGGGCGAAGCCAGCACAGCAGACCCTGGGGTAGATAGAATACAGGAAGGCTCTCCAAAATCTACCACTTGAAAGAGAAAGTTTTCGACATCTGCCACAGCCAGAGGAACCCTCCCTCCGACAGTGCAGACAAGAAAGCTTTCCCTGACCGCTTCCCCATCTTCACTCCTCAACCCTGGTGAGGCCGGAGGTCACCAAGACATGGAGGAGAAAGGGGACGAGCGAGGTGGGACAGCTGAGAAGTGACCCGTTTCCCCCCAGGGCATCTGTGGTTGAGGGGCAGTGGGGGTGCCCAGCTCAGAATGACCATCGACCACAAACAACGAAGAGGACGTGAGGATCGCTCCGGCCTGACATTTTCCTGACCGGCTGGACTTGGATAGTTAGGCAAGATCAGAGGGCACGGGAATGTGGTGGAACTCGCCCTGGAAAGAACTAGCCCCACAGATCGGTGGGGAGAGAGGAAGAGTGGGTTTTCAGCAGCACAGCATGAGACCGCCCGCCCCCCACCCCCTGCCCCGGTCCACTGTGTGGACCACCTGCTGGGTGGTCTCCCATCTGCTGGAACAAACGTGGTGGGAATGTGGGATCCCGGACCACTCGCGCCCTGCCAGTGGCAACGTGCGCTGGTACAGCCACTGTGAAAAACAATATGGCAGCTGCTCAAAAAATGAAACATAGACTCGCTGGACGGTCCAGGAATTCCACTTCTGGGTATGCACCCCAACGAATTAAAAGCAGAGACACGAGAAGATGATTTCTATGCCGGTGTTCGCGGCAGCATTAATCACAGTGGCTAAAGCATAGAAATGCCCCACGCGTCCAGCGATGGATGAATGGATACAGTGGGACATTGGAGTGTGTTCAATCTTAAAGGGGAAGGAAACTGACACCTGCTAAGACATGGATAAACCTTGAGCACAACATGCTGGCTGGAATCACCCAATCACGAAGGGACAGATACTCCATCATTCCACTTACACGAGGCACCTGGAGTTGTCCAATTCACAGAAACAGAAGGTAGGATGGCAGTTGCCAGGGGCTGGCAGGGGGGTAGGGAGTTAGTGCTGAACGGGGACGGAGTGTCAGATCTGCGGGACGAAGAGTTCTGGAGATGGAGGGAGGTGACAGTAGCACAACAGAGCCACAGAATGTACCCTTGAAATGGTTAAGATGGTAAATTTTACGTCCGGCGTATTTACCGGTTGCAACCACCCCCCCCCCCCCCCCCCCCCCACCGCCCCGCCGGGGGTGCGTGTACCTGGAGAACTAGGGTGTTTGTTTGCCTGAGCTGGTCCCAGACAGGCACCGTCAGTTGTGAGAACAAAACCTACCTTTTCCTATTGTCCTAGTTTTCACAGTAAAAGTAAATAAGTAAAAGTCTGAAGGAGGCACGTGATAGTGGGAGGCAAAATTGGAGCGGAAGGGAGGCCAGTGCAGTGAGATCCAAGAACAGAGAGGCCCTGGGGCTGAGCGGTAAGTGGCCACAGTGAGGGGGACGGAGCCAGATCCCCATGCAGTGGCCCAGGGTTTTGGAAATGGGACTGCACAGGAGCGGGGGAGTGGATTTGTGAGGGAGAGAAGACTGATGTGGTCTGGAACCCCCCATGAGGGGTCCAGAGGAGCCCTGCCCACTCCTGGAGCCTGAGGTCAGGGACTCAGGAGGAAAAACTGCCCCCGGGGAGGGCCCCAGAGGCCACATTCCTTGTCCTTAGGGGCAAACCGGATTTCCAGTTCAGCCAGGGAGGAGCGGAGCTGTGCCTTCCAGAAGGTCCCGGGGAGGGGTCTTGGCAGATGGGGGGCAGGGGGCTGGGCAGGTGTGGCACAGGTGCAAGGTGGTAGAGAGGCCAGGCCAGGGGCGTGGATACTGGCCGTGATGGAGACTGGTGGATATGTTCTCTCTTCCTTCCCTCCTCTTCCTCCTCCTCCGGTTTTCAGGAGGAGAGAACGAGGGGAGTGTGTAGACAAGCAGAACAGAGAGAGGTAGGTGGAGAGGGAGGAACGGGGTCCCTGATGCAGGCCTGAAGCTGGTCCCTATATCTCCCCCCACCCCCACTGCCTGGATGAGGGTGGTTTGCCTTGGGTTGTACTTTGCAGCACAGCCTGGTCAACACGTGTCCTTCTAAACATTCTATGGCTCCCTATTGCTCCCGGCCCTGCAGAGCTCACCAAACCGCTCTGGGCTCCCTGAAAAGATGTGGCCTGTAGTGCCCTGCCCCCAGCTTTGTCCCTTGAGATGCCCTCACTGTCCGGAGCCCCTTCCCTGACACCCCACTCCACACCGAGGCTAGGCTTCTCACCTCCTGCCCGACAGAGTCCCTCCTGCCATCCCCAGCGCTGCCCCGGGCCCCTCACCTTGCCCTCCCCCAGTGACTCCTCTCCAGATTGCCTCGGATTCTTGACTGGGGCCCCCAGTTCCTGCCTCTACTGTGGGAGCTTGTTGAGAACCGGGTTTATCCCCAAGGTCCTGGCCCACGGTGGGAGGCTAGGAAGTGCTTGCTACCTTGATGGACGTGCACAGCCCCCTTCTGCTCTTGGCCACTTCTCTCTCTCAACGTCCTAGGAACGGACAGAGGGAACCCAGGGAACAGAGGAAGACCCCCCTCCCCCTTTTTATTTTATAAGTACTTTGTGTTCATTGCAAAAACCTCTTAAAATACAAATAAGCAGAAGAGAGAACAAACCTCCCATAAACCCAGAGATTACGTTAACATCTCAGTTTGTCCTGCCTAGATTATTTTTCCTGCCTGTACCCAAAATCTTTAACAAAAATGGGATGACAGAAAATGTACAATTTTAAGATTTGCTTCTCTTCTATATAAATACATGATGAACATCTACCCTCTAAAAATTTTTTTTTAATTTTTTTTTGGAGAGAGAGAGACACCAAGTATGAGTGGGGAAGGGGCAGAGAAAGGGGGAGACACAGAATCCGAAGCAGGCTCCAGGCTCTGAGTTGTCAGCACAGAGCCTGACGTGGGGCTCGAACTCACGAACCGTGGGATCATGACCTGAGCTGAAGTCAGATGCTCAACCGACTGAGCCACCCAAGTGCCCCTGAACATCTACCCTTTTTAAAAAAAAAAAATTTTTAATGTTTATTTATTTTTGAGAAAGAGAGGGAGAGAGAGAGGGGGGGAGGGAGAGAGAGAGAGAGGGAGAGAACGAGTGGGGGAGGGGCAGACAGAGAGGGAGACAGAGAGTCCAAAGCAGGCTCCAGGCTCCAAGCTGTCAGCACAGAGCCCAACGCGGGGCTTGAACCCACGGACTGTGAGATCATGACCTAAGCTGAAGTCACATGCTTAACCAAGTCACCCAGGCTCCCCTACGTTTGTCCTCTTTTCGGCAGTGAAAATACTCTGTATGATACGACAGTAGTGAATCCCTGTCGTAATTTGTCCAAACTCGTAGAATGTACAACACCAAGAGTGAGCCGTAATATAAACTATGGGCCTTGGGTGATGGTGATGTGCCCATGTAGGCTCATCAGTTGTAGCAAATGTCCCACGCTGCTGGGGGACACTGAGTTGGGGAGCCTCACCCAGTTGGGGAGGCTATGCGTGGGTGGGGGTTGGGAGTAAATGGGAAACTTCTGTACCTTCCCTTCAATTTTGCTGTGTCTAAAATGGCTCTAAAAACCGGTCTTAATTTTGCAAATGAAACGTAAGCCACCTGCGTGGCTCAGTCGGTTGAACGTCCGACTCTTGATTCTGGCTCAGGTGGTGATCTTGCGGTCTTGAGATCGAGCCCTGGGCTGGGCTCTGCCCTGGGTGGGGAGCCTGCTTAAGATTCTCTCTCTCCCTCTCCCTCTCTCTCTCTTTGCCCCTCCCCTGCTCGTGCTCTGTCTCTCTGTCTCTGTCTCTGTCTCTCTCCAAAATGAATAAACGTTAAAAAAAAATGTAGGAAAAGAAAAAATTTTAAAGAAGTTAAATACATTGAAAGCCAGCTGTGCCCTTTATCTATGCTTCTCCCCCTCCCCCTCCCCCCCCCCCAAGATGTCTTCACTGTCCTGATTTGGCTTTATCATCCTCCACACACGCCTTTGGGCAAGTGCAGCATTAGCCACGCAAGGCTGGGGCTGGTTTGCACCGGATGTGTGCTGGGACCACTTCATCTGACCTAGGCACATCTCTCCGTCTTGGGTTTTCTGTGATTGGGCTCACTGGCCATGTGGCTCTGGTTGTCCATTCAGCCCCCGGAGCCTCCGCCCTTGTCACCCCAGCCACTTCTGTCTGCCTTCCCTGCTGGGTGGGAGCTCTGTGACAGCAAGGGCCCTCTCTGCCTCTTATTATTTATTTTTTACCACTATGGCTCCTGCACCTGGCACCCAGGGGGAGCTCACTAAATGGTGTGGGTGGTTTGTTGCATGACTGGGTCCATATGAATGGGTTTAAAAACATTTTGTTTTATTGCGGTTAAATATACATGACACAAAGGTTGCCATCTTCACCGTTAAAAAACATTTTATTTTATCTTATTTTTGGAGAGAAAGAGAGAGCAGCGGAGGGGCAGAGAGAGAGAGGGAGAACGAGAATCCCAGGCAGGTTCCACACCACCAACGTGAACCCCGATGTGGGGCTCGAACTCACGAACCATGAGATCATGACCTGAGCTGAAATCAAGAGTTGGATGCTTAACCGACTGAGCCACCCAGGGGCCCTCACCCTCACCATTTTTAAGCATACACTTCAGCAGTATTAAGTGCATTCACATTGTTATGTTGCCAACCCAGCATCTACCCACAACACCCCTTCTATCTTCCCAAATGGAAACTGTCCCCATTGAACACTCTCCCCCTTCCACCCCTGCCCCCGGCAACACCATGCTACCTCTTGTCTCCGTGAATCTGACCACCGTAGGTCCCTCATGGAAGCGGAATCATAGTATGTGTCCCGCAGCTGGCTGATCTCACCCAGCATAATGTGCTCAAGGTTCATCCGCGTTGTCCGTGCATATCCACGCGTGTGTCAGATTTCCTTCCTTTTTAAGGCTTGAGAACACTCCATTGTTTGTGCATCATGCAGATGGTTCGACGAGGACCGCGCGCTGGGTAGGTGTCTCGTGGTCCTGAGAGCAGCTGCCTGTCCTCCCCGGTACAGGTGGAAATGGTGTGAGCTCCAGCGTGGGAGTCATCTGTGGGACTCACCAGCCCTCCAAGCCCCACCAAAGACCCCAGGGCTGCAGTGTCCCATTCCCATGGGTTCTGACCCTGTGTCCCCACGGAGACCTCACAGCCGGGGTGAGGGGGCAGAACTGGCTCCAATGTCTCCTCCAGCATCTCTCTGCCACGTAATACAGAAAACTGGAAATTGGAGCATCTGTAAGAGTCGGGGAGTCGTGAGCCTAAAGGGAAGGGACTGTGGCCTTTTTCCTTCCTCCCCACCATCCCCGCGTCCCCAGGCCAACCAAGCGGGGCTTCAAGAGAGTCACTGATAGAGACCGGGGTGCCTGGAAAGAAGGGGGCCGGCAAATCCTCGCCCCTTGGGACATATCCTCATGCAGGAGACTTGCTGAGCTCCCCTCTGTGTCATCCGAGCTGGCTGAGCGAGAAAAAAAGGACCAGAGCGAAGTCAGGGCAAAGGTGGGGTGGCGGCACGGTGAACACGTGTGTGTTTCCTCTGAGCTAACTGCTTGCCGCGTTAACCATCTTGCGGGTGCCAGGGGAGCTGCTAGCTGGGTGAGGGGACCCCTGTGGGAAGCGATGTGGAGGGTGGGGAGGGGCAGGAGCTATGAGGCGGCAGGAAAAATCTCTCCCTTTCCTGGGAACGATGCAGTGGGCAAGTGCTGCAGGGGCTCTCGCGAGTCAGTGTGGATTATCTGCCCACGGAGGGAGGGCGTCAGGAACACCAGCTGAGTAGAAAGACTTCGCTCCGAGTCCATTTTTCCCTGGCCAGCCCCAGCTCCCAGGGGCAAAGGGACTCAGGAGACATGGGTTGGGAGGGAGAGCGAGACCCCCACTCCTTCCTCGGGGCCAGACCTGAGCCAGGAGGGAGAGTATTCACGGGGATCAAAGTGTTAAATTAGTCTGGACTGAGCTTCTGCTACCGGAAATTAACCAGGAAGCGAAGGGAGCTGCTTGGAATGTTTGAAGGGATGTATAATAAAGATCTGACAGAGCACAGTCGGAGGCACTGATTGAAAACAAATTCAAAAAACCATTTTGTATTCCTGTCTCACTTGGTCCAAACACTAGTCTAAAATTAAAAGTACAAAACTCTCCAAAGGGTACAGATGTTGGGGAGGCAGAAAGTAAGATCAACCTAAATGTCACAACCAAGGCCTGGGGGTCCAGGGAGAGGGGGTAGGAAGGGAAAGGATCTAGAGATTCTGTCTCGGGACAGGAGAGGGACAGAGCGGCTTAGAGGGGAGAACAGTTGGAATTTTGCTTTCAAATAATTGTAGAAAAATATGCATCTGTTAGGAGAGCAGGGAAGAAGGAACGGGACCGTCGGTGCTGTGGGAAGCTTATAAGTTAACAAGGAGAAAGGGAAAGAATAGTAACCATTTGAGAGAACAATGTAAATAGTAAACGTAAAGGAAGTGGAAAGAATAATATCAAGGATTTTAGTCATTACACTACGTCAGAATGGTACCTAAAACAAACCCTAGCTAGACGTTATTTACAAGAAATGCACGCAAAACAGCAGGATAAAGAAAGGCTGGAAATAATGAGGTGCAGAGAGGCACAAATAAAAGTAAGCCCGGACCAGTAATATTAACATCAGATAAGGTGGACATTAAGGTGAAGACCTATGAAGATGAAAAGCAAAAGTTATAAAGACCAAAGTGTCACAAACCCATAGGAACTAAGCAACACGTGTTTAAACACATAAAGCAAAAGTACCAGCATAAGTACCAGTCCTTGAACAGCAGTGCGTTTACAGTGAGAGATTTCAATACACATCTCTCAGAATTAGGCTCAGTAAATAAAAAAGGAATGATATGCAGGAGTGGTCAATAAATCTGATTTAATAGGTGAGGATTCTTACCTCTATGAAGAGAAAACATACTTCCTATTCGTGTGTCCCTGTAACTGCTGCAGAAATGATCTATTTGACCACAAAGAAAACCTGAACCAGTGCAGAAAAGCCAAGAAAAAGGCCACATTTTTATCCTAATCTGGTGAAATCAGATCAGTAAATAATAAAGAGGTGATGACTACACTATTAACTACTTTGATATGAGGAAACACACTTCTAGATAATACTTAAAGAGGACATCAAGAAGGAAATTGAATTAAAAACTACTGGAAAGCATTGGAAATAAGGATGCTTCATTCCCAAACCTCTGGGACACAGCAAAACCACATTCAGTGGAAAATCAAACTTAAATGTCTTTAGTCTTAAAACAGGAAGACAAAAATAAGGACCTACTTGCTCAGTCTAAGTACCAAAAGAAATCAGGAAGTTGGAATTGGTAAAGACACAAAGACAAATTAATGAATTAGAACAGCAGATCTGTACTGACATTCATGTTTCTATTAGGGAGAATAAGCGTGTGTTAATCGGTTTTTGCAAGCCCCAATGCACAGAAAAAGCCAAGCTCACCATGACTTGCACTTTCCTTGGTGAAGGAAAAATGAAATAGAAATGTACAAGGTTAAGCATGAGAAATAATCTGAGACATAAGCACAGATTCAGGAGAGAGTAAAAGAATTTTAAGGAAACATATTCAACACGATGGCAACAGGTTTGAAAACCTGGAGGAAGTGGATGGTGCAGAAAGGTATAAACCCCTTGGGGTGCCTGGGTGGCTCAGTCGGTTGAGCGGTTGAGCGTCAGACTTCAGCTCGGGTCATGATCTCACAGTTTGTGAGTTCGATGCCCGCCCTCTCGAACACTCTGTCCCCTCCCTCTCTGCAGCTTCCCTGCTTGCTCTCTCTCAAAAATAAATAAAACATTAGAAAAAAAAAAAAAAAAGAAGGGTATGAACCTTGGTGGGGGCGGGGCACTGAAGTCAGATGCCCTGGGTGACACCTAGATCTGTCACTTACTAGCTGTGGGACCTTATAATAGTTCCTACTTCTTAGGTGGCTGGGAGGATTAATGGGCTAATACATGGAAAGGGCATCTGCTAAGGACTCCGTAAGTGCTGTTGTTACCGCTGGTGGTGTTTTTGTTAAATGGTGACGGCACACAAGGCTCTCCAGCTGAAAGAAAATAAACGTGGGTTTCCATCTTCAAATGTAGAATAAATCCTTGATGGGCTCGGAGGAGATAATAAGATAATCAAGCTCTTACAAGAACATCTAGGGAGTTAGATGAACAACCTAGGATTGGAGAGGAGCCTCCTCACCCAGGCTAACACGGAAATGTTCTAGTTGGCTATATAAAAACTTTTGGATAGCAAAAGGTACCCTGACTACAGTCCACAGACAAATGACAGATTGAGGGAAATACTGGTAACTCAGATGGCTATGATACACAGAGCGCTTAAACCCTGACAGGGAAAACACAAAACAGGGCAGAAGAAATGGGCCAAGGGAGGGCAGGACCCAGGGCGTGAGCACGGATTGCCAGTGCATGTGTGGGAACCGCCCCAGCTCACCTACAGGCAGGAAACACGGACCCGGGGAGCACAGAGAAAGCACTTTGCACCCATCAGGCTGACCCGCTCTGACAGCTTTGCTGGCCCGGAATGGGGCTGCCTTTGTGAGAGGCCATCTGGCAACACCTATGGACTTGAAAAATGTGGGGCGCCTGGGTGGCGCAGTCGGTTAAGCGTCCGACTTCAGCCAGGTCACGATCTCGTGCTCCGGGAGTTCGAGCCCCGCGTCGGGCTCTGGGCTGATGGCTCGGAGCCTGGAGCCTGTTTCCGATTCTGTGTCTCCCTCTCTCTCTGCCCCTCCCCCGTTCATGCTCTGTCTCTCTCTGTCCCAAAAATAAATAAATGTTGAAAAAAAAATTAAAAAAAAAAAAGAAAAAGAAAAATGCAAATATTCCTGGGCATCTATTACAAAGAAACGAAAACACCAGTGCCCGCAACCTGGAAGCAAAGTGGTTTCCCATCCACAGGGAACATTGTGGCCACATGCATATTAAGTAAGCATTATGAAAATGACTATCAACCAGCCACAGGAATGGACAGAATGGGGTCCCGAGGTCCCAGCTGCCATGGAGGGATGTGTCCACAAACCACTGAGTGGCAACGGAAGATGCGGAAATGTGTGTTTGATCAGAACCCCCCCCTTTTTTTTTTTGAAGCAATAGCGACTCCCCGTGAGTCATGCCCATTTACATGGACATCCTGTGTTACATAAGCGTTGAGAAAAGCACAGGGCTGGTCACGGGGTGCTGATATCGAGGGGGACGCAAGCCTAGGAGGTGTGAAAGAAAAAGACTACCCTAAAAAATATAGTCTCATCTCCTTTATGCGTGTTTGTGGAATTACCGTGTGCGATTCCTGGGCAGAAATAAAAGGGAAAGTTTCTTGACAGTTTTCCAGGGAACATTGCACTTCGTGTGTGATGGGGATGCACTGGGTCTGTTTGCTAATTATGGGGTGTGGCTCCCCAGCCCGCAGGGGCAGGAGCTCTGAGGCCCCAGCGTCCTGGAGAGCCCCCCACCCCCACCCGACGTGTGCAGGTGTCTCCCTTCCAGGAGGAGGGCGGTGGCTCCGAGGCGGGCCGTGCACAGGTCTCCATGACTTGGCACTTTTGCACTTGGGGGTCCCGTGGGAGCCACCCCCTCCAGCAGCGCGCCCCCTGCCTGCTGCACCACCCGGGCTGCTCCGCGGCCCTGGCTCGGCCAGGCTTCCTGGGTGCTCCCTGGGTGCTCCCTGAGAGCCCTCACAGCCGGAAGGCGAGGATCAGGGTGACAGGAGGGGGGGACCTATGGCGCCCTCGTGGGTTCCTTCTTGCTCCCACCGACTCCCTGCAAACCGGCAGCTTCTCCCACCCAAGGCACCGCGATGAGCGGCAGATAGAGACATGAAGAGGGACCCGGAGACCTTCCCTACATATTCCCAGGAGGTGCACCTGCAGCTGCGGGGAGCGCTGGGCGGGGCACTTCTCTCATTCCCCCCAAAGGGGAGACTCTGTAAACAGTAGCTGCCTGAGAAAAACCAGTGTCCTCTTGTGGCTCACCATCGGGCATTTAAGACTGGTTGGCCAGAAACGGGGGGCCTGGCGAGTGCAGGGATTGGAGGGGAGCCAGGAAAGGGGACCCCTAGGTCAGAAATGATGTGCAGCTGGGGGGAAGCCTGGCCCACCCCACCCCTCATCATCCTGGCTCCAGCCAAGCCCCGGCAGTCAGCCCTCTAGGTCAGCAAGTGTCGCTCTTGATGCCTCATCCTCAAGTTTACCCTCCTGCTCTGCCAGCTGGAGGGGTTCTATAGCTGGATCTCAGTGTGGGGGGTGGGGGGGGTGACCTTCATGGATGCCAGGAGGGTATCCACAGGGCAGTGGGGAGAGCTCACTGCAGGAATTGAGAGGGAAGGCTTGTGTATGGGTGGCAAGGCAGAGGAACGGAGCCCGCCCTGAGGCTGAAGGGTCTATGCTAAGGTGCCCAGAGGCAAAGACCTAGTGATATACAGTTGATCCTTGGACATCGGCGGTAGAAGGTGTGGGTGGTTGGTGGTTTGGGGCACCATCCACCCCCAACCCCTGCAGTGGAAAATCCCTGTATAACTTATGACTCCACAAATACCTAACTAACAGCCTGCTGTTGCCCGGAAGCCTTACCGATAACCTAAACGGTCAGTTAATACATATATTGTATGTTATATATAGCACATATTGTATTCTTATGATAAAGCAAGCCAGAGAAAAGAAAATTTATTAAGAAAATCATAAGGAAGAAAAAAATCATTCACAGTACTGTATTTTTTTTAATGTTTATTTATTTATTTTTGAGAGGTTATGCGAGCAGGGAAGGGGCAGAGAGAGAGAGGGAGACAGAGAATCCCAAGCAGGCTCTGCACTTCAGCACAGAGCCCAATGTGGGGCTTGACCTCAGGAACTGTGAGATCATGACCTGAGCTGAAATTAAGAGACGCTTAACCGACGGAGCCACACAGGTGCCCCGAGAGTTTTCAATTTACAGAAGATAGTTCTAGAGAGTTCCCGTATAGTCTGCACTCGGACCCCCTATTGTTAATGTTTCACTAGTAGATTCTTTTGTCACAAGTAATGAACCAATGTTGGTGCATTCCTATTAACTGAACTCCATGTTTGATTTGGATTTCTTTGGGGAAGACCACAGAGGTGAAGGGGCCATTTTCTTTCTTTCTTTCTCTTTCTTTCTCTTTCTTTCTTTCTTTCTTTCTTTCTCCTTTCTTCCTTCCTTCCTTCCTTCCTTCCTTCCTTCCTTCCTTCCTTCTTCCTTCCTTCCTTCCTTCTTCCTTCCTTCCTTCCTTCCTTCTTTCTTTCATTCATTCATTCTTTCTTTTTAATATTTATTTATTTTGGGGAGAGCACAAGCATGGGAGAGGCAGAGAGACGGGGACAGAGGACCCGAAGTGGGCCCTGCGCTGACAGGCTGACAGCCGAGAGCCTGATGTGGGGCTCAAACTCACAAACTGCGAGATCATGACCTGACCGAAGTCGGATGCTCAACTGGCTGAGCCATCCAGGTGCCCCAAGAAGTGCTCTTTTTCATCACGCCATATCCAGGCGACATGCTGCCATCATGACTCATCGCTGATGATGTTGACCTTGACCCCCTGGTGAGGTGGTGTTCATTGGGTTTCTCCATGTAGAGCCAACTCTCCTGACCTGTCCACATTGTCCTCTTTGGAAGGAAGTCACTACACGTCCTACACTTAGGGAAAGGGGATTATGTACCACCTGCTTCAGAGGGCATTACCTATATACATTATTTTGAATACTTCTATAAAGGAGATTCCAAAAGGGTTTTCTTTCTTTTTTCTTTTTTTGCCCTTTATTTTATTTATTTATTTTTATGTTTATTTATTTATTTATTTAAATATGAAATTTATTGTCAAATTGGTTTCCATACAACACCCAGTGCTCATCCCAACAGGTGCCCTCCTCAGTGCCCATCACCCACCCTCCTCTCCCTCCCACCCCCCATGAACCCTCAGTTTGTTCTCAGTTTTTAAGAGTCTCTTATGGTTTGGCTCCCTCCCCCTCTAACTTTTTTTTTTCCTTCCCCTCCCCCATGGTCTTCTGTTAAGCTTCTCAGGATCCACATAAGAGTGAAAACATATGGTATCTGTCTTTCTCTGTATGACTTATTTCACTTAACATAACACTCTTCAGTTCCATCCACGTTGCTACAAAGGGCCAGATTTCATTCTTTCTCATTGCCACGTAGTATTCCATTGTGTATATAAACCACAATTTCTTTAACCATTCATCAGTTCATGGACATTTAGGCTCTTTCCATAATTTGGCTATTGTTGAGAGTGCTGCTGTAAACATTGGGGTACAAGTGCCCCTATGCATCAGCACTCCTGTATCACTTGGGTAAATTCCTAGCAGTGCTATTGCTGGGTCATAGGGTAGGTCTATTTTTAATTTTTTGAGGAACCTCCACACTGTTTTCCAGAGTGGATTTTCAATTCATCTTCCTATTTCTTAGAGTGAAGATACTGAATGTAATACAAATACTTGAATGGCTTTATTGAGACATAATTCAACATCATATTTTTCACCCATTTAACTGTACCATTCGGTGTTTTTTAGTTTTTTTGTGCACCCATCATCATTATCTAATCATAAACATTTTTGGTTCCCTTGAAAACAATTCTCATCCCCCGCCCCCTGCTCCAATACCCCTTCCTCAGCCCTAGGCTGCCCCTGGTCTACTTTTTTGGCTATAAATTTGTCCTTCCTGGATTTGTCATATGAATGGAATCTTATAGTATGTAGTCTCGTGGGACTGGCTTTTTTCACTTAGCATATCGTTTACAAGACACATCCACGATTGTAAGGTGTATCAGAACTTCATTGCTTCCTATGGCTGAACATTATTCCATTGTGCAGATAGACCACGCCTGTTTATCATTGATCACTGATGGGCATTTGGGTTGTTTCTATTTTTTGGCTCTTATGAATAATGCCGCTGTAAACATTCTCGTAGAAGTTCTCCTGTGGACGTATGTTTTCATTTCTCTTGGGTATACACCTGGGAGTAGAATTGCGGGATCCTATGGAAATTCTATGCTTTCCTCTTTGAGGAACTTCCAGACCGTTTTCCAAGCGACTACGCTCCTTTCCAGTCCCACCAGCAAGGTAGGAGCGTTCCTCTTTCTCCGTATTCTCATCGACATTTGTTATTGTCTTTGTTGAGGGTGTAGACTGTAGTGAGTCAACACTTCCATACAACACCCAGTGCTCATCCCAAGTGCGCGCCTTAATCCCCATCTTCTATTTCACCCATCCCTGCCCCCCATCCCGCTCAGCTCCCCTCTGGTGACCATCAGTTTTTTATAGTTAAGAGTCTGTTTCTTGGTTTACCTCTCTCTCTCTCTCTATTTCCTCCCTTTGCTCATTTGTGTTGTTTCTTAAATTCCACATATAAGTGAAATCATGGTGTTGGTCTTTCTCCGACTGACTTATTTCACTTAGCCTAATGCACTCTAGCTCCATCCACGTTGTCGCAAATGGCAAGATTGTATTCTTTTTGATGGTTGGGTAATATTCCATTGTGTATATACACCACATCTTTATCCATTCATCAACCGATGGACACCTGGGCTGCATCCATAGTTTGGCAGCTGTGGATAATGCTGCTATAAATATCAGGGTGCATGTATCCCTTTGAAATAGTATTTTTGTATCCTTTGGGTAAATACCTAGTGGTGGAACTGCTGGGTTGTAGGGTAGTTCGAGTTTTAACTTTTTGAGGAATTTCCATACTGTTTTCCCAAGTGGCGCTGCATCACTTTGTTATTTTCTGTCTTTGAGAAAGAAACATAGCCATCCTCGCGGGTCTAAAGTGGTATTTCATTGTAGTTTTATTTGCATTTCCTTAATGACTGATAATGACAAGCATCTTTTCGTGGATCAACTGGTTCTTCGTATACTGTTTTTGGAGAAATGTCTGTTCAAATCTTTTGCCCATATTTTTTTGAGTTTATTTGTTTATTTTGAGAGAGACAGCATAAGTAGGAGAGGGGCAGAGAGAGGGAGAGAGAGAATCCCCAGCAGGCTCCACACTGTCAGCACAGAGCCCAATGCGGGGCTCAAACTTATGAAACCGTGAAATCACGACCTGAGCCAAAACCAAGAGTCGGATGCTTAACCAAATGAGCCACCCAGGTGCCCCTCCTTTGCCCATTTTAAAATTGGTTTGGGCCGCCTGGGTGGCTCAGTCGGTTGAGCGTCCGACTTCAGCTCAGGTCATGATCTCACAGTCTGTTGAGTTCAAGCCCCGCGTCGGGCTCTGGGCTGATGGCTCAGAGCCTGGAGCCTGTTTCCGATTCTGTGTCTCCCTCTCTCTCTGCCCCTCCCCCGTTCATGCTCTGTCTCTCTCTGTCACAAAAATAAAAACATTAAGAAAAAAATTTAAAAAAATTGGTTTGTCTTTTTATTATTGAGTTATAATAGTTCTTTATATATTCTGACATAAATCCCTTTACCAGATATATGATTTTCAATTATATTCTCTTATTCTGTGGGTTTTCTCTTCAGTTTTTTGATGGTATACCTTATAACACAGAAGTGTTTTTTTATTATTTTTTTATTTTTTTTCAACGTTTTTATTTATTTTTGGGACAGAGAGAGACAGAGCATGAACGGGGGAGGGGCAGAGAGAGAGGGAGACACAGAATCGGAAACAGGCTCCAGGCTCTGAGCCATCAGCCTAGAGCCCGACGCGGGGCTCGAACTCCCGGACCGCGAGATCGTGACCTGGCTGAAGTCGGACGCTCAACCGACTGCACCACCCAGGCGCCCCAGAAGTTTTTAATTTTGATGTGATCCGGTTATTTATTTTTTCTTTGGTCATTTGTGCTTTTGGTGATGTAGCTAAGAAATCATGGCCTGACCCAAGAACGTGAAGCTTTGCTCCTATATTTTCTTGTAGAAGTTTTATATTTTTTATGCCTCATGTTTAGGTCAATGAACCATTCGGAGTTCATTTTTTGTATATGATGTGAGGTAAGGGTTCAATTTCATTCTTTTGCATGGGGATGTCCAGTCATCCCAGCCCCATTTGTTAGAAAGACCTTTCTTTCTCATCAAGTTGTCTTGGCACCCTCGTCAAAAAGCAATTGACCATAACTGTAAGGGTTTATTTCTGGACTCCTGGTTCTATTCCATAGATCTACATGTCTGTGCACTTTGGTACCTGCCAAGCATGAGTTCAAGCCCTGGTTCTGCTCCCTGTGAGCTGTGACAGCCTGGACAAGGTTTCTGGCTTTTTTTTTTCTTAATTTTTTTTTTTAACGTTTATTTATTTTTGAGACAGAGAGAGACAGAGCATGAACAGGGGAGGGGCAGAGAGAGAGGGAGACACAGAATCGGAAACAGGCTCCAGGCTCTGAGCCGTCAGCCCAGAGCCCGACGCGGGGCTCGAACTCACGGACCGCGAGATCGTGACCTGGCTGAAGTCGGACGCTTAACCGACTGCGCCACCCAGGCGCCCCATAAAAAAAATGTCTATCTTCTTTTTTTTTTTTTTTAATTTTTTTTTTCAATGTTTATTTATTTTTGAGACCGAGAGAGACAGAGCATGAACGGGGGAGGGGCAGAGAGAGAGGGAGACACAGAATCGGAAACAGGTTCCAGGCTCTGAGCCGTCAGCACAGAGCCCGACGCGGGGCTCGAACTCACGGACCGTGAGATCGCGACCCGAGCCGAAGTCAGACACTCAACCGACCAAGCCACCCAGGCGCCTCGATTGGCTTTTTTTTTTAACACTTTATTTTATTTTTTGAGAGACAGAGTATGAGCAGGGGAGGGCCAGAGAGAGAGAGAGAGGGAGACACAGAATCCAAACCAGGCTCCGGGCTGAGCTGTCAGCACAGAGCCTGACGCGGGTCTCGAACTCACGAATGCGAGATCATGACCTGAACTGAAGTTGGATGCTCAACCCACTGAGCCACCCAGGTGTCCCTGGAGGAGAGTTCTTATGAGCCTTTGTTCCCCCTTCTATAAAATGGGGATAATAACACCTTTCTTGTAGAATTATGATTAAAGGTATCATGCCCTCGGTCCATGGCATACACTAAGTGCTCAATAAATGGTGGCCATGGTGACCATAAGCAGCCTCAGGGCTGACATGACGCTGGCCATTGTCTAATAACTTCATGTTTACCACTAAAACAGTTTATTTGCCCCTTAGAACAATTTCCCTTTTTTTTAGTTTATTTATTTATTGTGAGAGAGAAAGAGGAGGGGGAGGGGCAGAGAGAGAGGGAGAGAGAATCCCAAGCAGGTTCTACACTGTCAGCACTGAGCCAGATGCTTGAACTCATCAACCATGAGATCATGACCTGAGTCGAAATCAGGAGTCAGATGCTTAACCAACTGAGCCACCCAGGTGTCACCCCAAGGTTCTTAGGCTGTCACCCTCACTCCTTGGCCACTTGAAAAATGTAAACCGAATTCTGTGCCATGAACCTATACAAGATCTCTTACATTCACATCATTGCCAGTTTTAATTATGAAATATAATTTTGCAAATATATATACGTACAAATAAATATATTTATAACATGTAACAGATGTTAAGCAGTAAGATATGATTTTCTTAAAATTTTTTTGTTAATGTTTACTTTTGACAGAGCGTGAGCAGGGGAGAGGCAGAGAGAGAGGGAGACACAGAATCCGAAGCAGGCTTCAGGCCCTGAGCTGTCAGCACAGAGCCTGACACAGGGCTTGAACTTGGGAACAGCAGGGTCATGACCTGAGCCAAAGTCAGATGCTTAACCGAATGAGCCACCCGGGCGCCCCTTCCCACCTGTTCTTAAAAAGAAAATGGGTTTTCCTTCCCAAAAGCTATTCTAACCTAATTGCTCCTTGAAAGTTAAGCAATGTAACTTTTAAGCTGGTTTTCTCATTCATCCAAAAATGTTTTGCCAGCTTTAGGAGTGTTTGTTGAAAATCACCTTGCTAAAGGAGTGATAATTTCTCTCAGTCTTTGCTTAGATCCTGCCCAGCCCCACCTGCTGATTTGGGATGGTTTGGTACATTGACCTGTTTCCATTATTTTCTAGGTCTTCCTATATGCCATTCACTGTGGATATGATATTGAACAAAAGTTGAAACCACTGCTTTCATGGAAATTTGAGTCTGTAGGGGGACAAGGAGCAAAGAAAAATAATCTGCAAATAATCACAGAAACAAATATGTGATTGCAAGTTGTGACAGGTTTCTGGGAGTAAGGAAGGTATTATTGGGGGGTAGGGGTGGGTCAGAGAAGCTGACGTCTGAACAGGAACAAGAGTTACCCTGGTGCAGAGTGGAAGGGGGAGTGTTCCAGGGAGAGAGACTATCATGTGCAAAGGCCCTGAGGCAGGAAATTGCGTGGCCCATTCAGGAACTGCCCATGGACTGGAATTCAGTGAAAATGTTGGAAACCGGTACAAAATGAGGCTGGTGAGGCATCCAGGAGTCAGACTGTGCAGGTCTCAAAGGCCAGGGAAGGTTTTTTTTTTTTTCCCTAAGAGTAGTAGAAAGCCACTGGAGGATGTCAACGGGGGGGGGGGGGGGAAATATGCTTAAGTCTTCATTGCCCAAGGGCCCTTTTGTCGATATTTGGAGAAGGGACCACAGAGAGGTGATCAGGGACTCAGGAAAACAAACAGGCGGCAGTGGTTCCAGAGAGAGAGAGAGAGAGAGAGAGAGAGAGAGAGAGAAAGAGAGAGAGAGAGAGAGAGAGAGAGAGAGTGTGTGTGTGTGTGTGTGTGTGTGACAATCTGGGCAAGTATGAGGCATTGGGATGGACCAGCAGGGCAAAGATTAAAACCTTTAACCCTTAAAAACTAAAACCATGCATCTGCAACATTGTGACAACCCAAGCTTATGCCAGAACTGAAACTCTTCACTAACAAAAATCTAGAGATTTTGTCTTCCATGGATTTAAACAAGTTTCAAGGCTCCAGGACGAGGGCTGCTTTATATCTATCTATCTATCTATCTATCTATTTCTTATTTATTTAAAGAGAGAGAGAGAGCACGAGCAGGGGAGGGGCAGAGAGAGAGGGAGAGAGAATCCCAAGCAGGCTCCACACTGTCAGCACAGAGCCAGACGCGGGGCTGGAACTCACGAACCGTGAGATCAGGACCTGAGCCGAAATCGAGAGTCTGAGCCACCCAGGCGCCCCAAAAGCTGCTACTTCCGACAAAGGCAACAGCTTCCAGCATTCACACGAAACTTTCCGTGTGCCAGGCCCCGTTCCCATCGTGCCACACAGTCATTGTTGTCTGCACTCGCTTTTTCCAGTCGCTTCCATGACTCTCCTCGGGGAGGTCAATTTCATGCTAAAAGATGAAGGAGGAAATGAGACGGATGAAGGCGGCTTAGGAGCAACGAAAGCCACAGAAGAGCCTCACGGAAGGCGGGTGGAGCCAAGGACCAGGAAGGGGGCCACCCGGGGGTGGGAGGGTGCTGGTGTCTCTGTTTCTTTTCCCCGCACCGGTTTGCAGATGAGGAAACTGAGGCCCAGAGACATTGAATCACTTGTCTAAGGACATGCCCCTGGTGGTCAGCAATCCGGTGAACAGTGGAGCTGAAAAGCAGAGCTCGGCAGGGTGGGGGCCAGGGCGGTCAGGGGACTGGCAAGTGGACAAGCGGGCTGTCCGTCCAGGGAGCTGCTGTCGTGATGAATCAGCTCCAGCAGCCTTGGGCCTCGAAGCCTGCCCTCCACTCAGTATCCAGTTCCCGGGAGAGGCTGGGGGGACCCACGCTCCCCCTGGCGAGGCTGCAGCAGAGGGCGAAGGTGTCATCTGCAAAGATGATCTGGCGTCACCGCTGGAAAAGCAAGGGGAGGGTTCCGGGTCGGCACAAGAGGCCTGGTGTGCCCCCCTGGCCCTCCCCATCTCGGAGCACGCCCAACTTCTGCCCACCGCCCAATGCAGGCTCCCCAGGCACCAGATCCGACTGGTGTCTCCTCCTGCCATTCTGGAAGGTTTCCCATTCTGTCGGTCTAGTTCGGGGTCTTGGAATTCCTTGCTGCGTCCCTCCCACACACTGCGGCCTTCGGTCCGGACCTCATCAAGACTGTGCCCTATCCAGACGGATTCTCGGAAAACAAGGTCTGATTTTGATAAGCTGTGATGAGCTCCTTCGTGCCCACCGAACCCACAGCCTTCCCACAGCCCACAGGCCTCCACGAGTCCCCTGCCCCTGGAGCCCCGTCCATCCCCTCACCTCCTGGGGCAGCACCATACACATCACCACCGCTTATTATTAGCTGCAGGGGATGCATGACCTTGTTGACTGCCTCTGTGCCTTCGCTTTGGCTGTTCCACACCATTTTGCTGTTCCTTGCTTGAATAGCCCTCATTTCAGCACAGATGCCATTTCCCTCCTGCGTCAGCTTCGTCTGAGGAGTCACGGCAAATGTCTTGTGCATCCAGTTGCCACAGTTGCCATACGGTTTTGAAATTTCCTGTTTTGCCCCATCATTCGGCAGGTATCTCTTGACCACCTACTGGGTGCCAGACATCGTTCTAAGGTGCGAGGATGATGGCAGGGAGCAAACCAAACTCCAGCCGGAGGGCGGCAGGTAGCAAATGAAATAAGCGACAAATGAATAGCATGTCCGTGGGCAATAAACGCCCGGGAGAAAAATGAAATGGAGGAAGAAGACAGAAAGTGACAGGCTGGGCTGGTTACCGTTTTCCATGACACTTGAGCGGAGCTGTGTGTGGATGTCAAGGGAAGGGCCTCCTAGAGAGGGACGGGAGAGGAGCAGGACACCCTCAGGCCACCGTGGAGACCTCGTGTTTTCCTCTGAGCGAAAGGGGAAGCCGGGGCACCCGAATGCGGGCTGAAGAGGGGCCTGCAGGTGGGGAAGTTTGGCAGGAAGTGTGGTAGGGAGAGACCAAGAGTCTGCAGCAGCGGGAGAGGTAAGAGACGCGACAGTAGGTGACATCCACCTGATAAAGGTGCCCCTTTAGGTGGCACAGAGGACATGCCCAGCAAGCATCTGGCAAACGGCCGAGGGAGGGGCTTCTAGATTCCTTCCTTCGCAAGCGTCTCTGGTTTCCTGGGCGACCACACGGTCATGATGGGTTCTTGGCATAAGCTCTGCTCTTCAACAGGAGGGCAGATCCGCGCATCAGTGGGGCCTCGCGGAGAAAGTCCCCAGCCTGCGGTTCCTCGGGTGGGACACCTCTACCTCGAAGGGGCCCTGACACCTGTGCGCATGGGCGGAGAGGTGAGGGGGACAAGAACGTGCCCATGCGCTGGTGCGTGTGGGGGTTGCTGCGTGCACGCACACTCACCATGACTCGTAGCTCACCCTCTGCTGACCTTACATAACAGGGCAGTTGGGACAATAGCCTCTGGCAATTGAATTTTGGAAATCTGGAAGAGGTGCATGCCAGGCTGAATCAATCAGGGCCCCCTTGCCCCAGGGCAAACACAGAGGCTCCTTTTGAAGCTTGGATGTGCGCCCCACCCAAGCCTTCACAGACGCATTCTTGCATTTCAGAACAGAAAAAAAATAAACAACCCAAGGCCTAATCCCCAAAGCTGGGGCTCATAGGAAGGAGAGGTCCGTTAGCTACAACCCCTATTTGAATACTGTTTTGTTCTTGTTACACAAACTTCCTGGGCAGGGACTCCCAGGCCACGTGGGCTGGAAGAAGGGTCCTTAAAAGTGTCCCCTCTAGGCTGCTCATTCCAGAAGCTCAAGGCGCTGGGAAAGGCTGTGTCAAAGGTAATCTTCTCCCCTCCCTTCCTCCCACCCCGTTCTTTTTTTTTTTTTTTTTTTTTTTTCCCTAGGTGAGAACACCTAGTGTCTTTCGGCCTCACTTTGCTCAGCTGTTAAATGGACTCCTAACAGTTCCTTCTTCCCCGGGGTGCTGCTGTGGAGTTTTTGTGAGGATCAAAGGGGAGGATTGAGGGGGAGCCATCCTCGGGGACGTCTGGGGGCAAAGTCGGCACAGGTGAGAAGGTGGCATGCGGAGATGTGCGAAGGCAGCTGGTCCCGGGAAAGGAGCTCCAGCTGCTCCCCTGTGTGCCAGGTGCAATGTTAGACGCCCTCCAGCTCCGTGAATCGCTAATAACTGAGAGGCAGCGCCATTAACGCTGTGCAGAGGGGGGCTCCTTCCCAGAGACCACATGGTTCTGAGTGCTGGACCAAGTGCCCACCCCGTCTCACTCGCCCACTCCGCCCTGGACCGCCCGGCCTTGGGGGCCGCTGGCCAGAGGCTGATGCTCTGGTTTGACCACCTGAGGCTGGGGAGGGAAGCAGGACCTTCCTGCGAGGCTGTGTGGCTGGGGTGGTGGTCAGCAGGAGCGCCCTGGAGGCCAGCAGGGGCCCCTCCTCTCTGTGCAGAAGGCCTGGGGTGGGGCTCAGCACCGTGGAGAGGGGAGGCAGTGGGAGATCCCAGAAACCACCTGCTGGAATTCAAGCAGGATTACACACACACACACACACACACAGAGCTATTTCCACTTTGCCAAAAAAAAATTATATATACCATATACACTACATATACCATATATGCATATATTTACATACATATATATGTATATATGTCAAACATATGCATATATAATATATATGGCATATATATATATATATTTTTTTTTTTTTTTGCAAAGTAGAAATAGTCTTATCGTGGTTCTCTTCCTGTTATTAGCAGTTATGCAGTGTCTGAAAGAGGTGGGGTGTCTCTGGGAAGACGGAAAGGAATTGCTGAGGGAGAAGGGAGAAGGGAGGCTTTTCTCTGTGCCCCTTTTGTTATCTTTTTTTTCTTCCACCACGAGCATGTGTTACCTAGTCAAAAAGTTACAAAGCATTTTTAAAAAATGCAAGCTCATTGCAAAAGAAGTCAAACACCGCGGAAGATGGAAGCGAAGGTCACCGCTGATGTCACCCCCGTCTATGGTCGCCATGTTGGGAGCCACCCTTCTAGTCTTTTCTTGCGTGTTCAAGAGCACACACACACACACACACACACACGCACACGTGCGTACCTAGTGTTCCTGTTGCCCTGCTCCCGGTTTTCTTTCTTATGCCTCGTGCCTGGGACACATCCGGCACAGACAGCCAGTGCCCTTATGAAGGTGCAGAAACATCTATTTTGCCTCCCTCCTAAATCCTGCACAAGGGGCCATCACCCAGGTGCTGTATGGCTCATTTCAGTCGCTGATGGACCTTTCGGATGTTTCCAGTATTTCTCCGTTACATAAAGACTTGATGACCTTTTTCATTCAGGTTTAGGAACGCTGTCCTTTCCATAGGCTCCTGAATGTGGACCTACACTCTCAAAGGGAAATAACGTTTTAAAGGCTTTTGCTTAGATGCAGCCGAACGGCCCCCAGAAGAACCAGCCCAGTGTGCCAGGACGGTTTCTCGCCCTGGTAGCAGGGATCCCCTCCACACATCCGTGTGCAACTCGGAGGCCCTGGGAGACGGGAGACTTCTTCTGGCGTGTGCCCTGTGTCTCACGGGTGTTGCGGGCACGCACTGGTTTAAAGGCCAAGGCTGGTTCCACCCGCAAGGCAGCCAATGCTTTTGCGAACAATCGCAGAGCCAGGAAGGTGGTGCTGGTATGCTGATGCTGGGCTTTCTTTAATCAGCTCGGGCGTGGAATCCCAACCCGGGCCAGCCAATCTAATCCGGAACGTGGCGTGGCTGGGTGTGCGGAGCTCTTGGAGTGTTTGCGGGGGGGAGTGTCTCCGGCTCTGCAAGCGGGTAGCGGTGGGGGCGGGGCTTGAGAGACGCTAGGAAGGGCCTCCCCCACCTCTGCACTCCCCTCCCTCCGCACACTGCCAGGATCTCACCGTGAGCAGTTAGGGTCGCATGCCATTGCTTCCTGGCCCTTCGCTCAGATGCTTTGCGATCAGTTCAGGGGCCAGGGGGGCCAGACAGCTGGGCTAGGGAGCTGAGAAGGCAAAAGAATGCCTTTTCCCCAGCTCTCCTGGGGGATCGTTCTCTTCTTACAAAAGAAACGCGGCGGAGGAGCAATGAGGATGCTGCCTCTGCAGCCCCCAGGTCCTGGTGATGAGGGATGCGGCCGTCCTCCTCCCCGGCTCCAAGATGCTCTCTGTCCCCAGGCACCATGAGCAAAATCGGCGAAGTCGTGCAGCGGGCCAGGGCCGCCTTCAACTTGGGCAAGACGCGCCCGCTGCAGTTCCGGATCCAGCAGCTGGAGGCGCTGCGGCGCATGATCAAGGAGCACGAGAAGGACATCGCGGGCGCGCTGACAGCGGACCTCCACAGGGTGCGCCAGAGCGTGAGACCCCCGCCTTGGTAGCCCTGTCCTGGGGACACGACACCCCGAACGTCGGGTCTCCTCATTCTCCCAGCCCTCAGCCCCACTCAGGGCCACCTGGGTTCCCCTAACCAGAGAGCATCCCAGCTTGGCGTCCCAGAGGGCCCTCCCTCCCCGTCCATCCCTCCTCACCCTGAGCGAAATCAGACACCTCCAAATTCTCAACCCCTTCGCCTTGCTGCCCCCAAGTCGCCTGGCCCTGCCTCCACCCGTTCCATTTTTGCCTTGGAGGAGAGCAGAGCGACTCTCGAGCTCATGCCCCTCCTGTTTCACAGTCCTTTGTATTTTTTTTTTAACTTTTTTTTCTTTAAGTTTATTTATTTATTTATTTATTTATTTACTTTGAGAGAGACAGAGAGAGCAAGCAAGGGAGGGGCAGAAGAGAAAGGGACAGATGATCCGAAGCGGGCTTTGTGGTGACAGCAGAGAGCCGGATGCAGGGCTCGAACTCACAAACCCTGAGATCATGACTTGAGCTGAAATCAAGAGTCCCAGGCTTCACGGACTGAGCCACCCGGGCCCCCGCTGCTGTATTTTTTAAATCTCTGGTTCCTCATCTTAAAACAAAAGCTTCACGACTTCTGCGTTGCTTCTCACAGCCAAAGTTCATGGAAGTGTTGTATTTTCCTGCTGTCTGCTCCTCCTTTCCCCTCACCCCTGCAGCATGGCTTCCTCCCCACCCACTCCAGGAGGATCCCTTGAAGGCTTGGCCGGCTCCCTCCCTCCCCTGCTGAGAGGTTCTCCTGGATTTTTTCCTTTCTTTGGCAGCCTTTAACCTATACCCATTTCTTCAAGGTGGCCTTCTTAGGGTTCAAGTCTCATTTTAATCTATAAGCATTCCTGGACCCTCCTCAGCTCGCTTCCCGCCGCCGCCCCCCCCCCCCCCCCCCATTAATGAAATCACCCAGGTCTGAGGTCCTCTTAGGCACCATGAATTTGGCATGTGCAAACTGTCCGGGCCCTCCACACTGTCAGAAAGGGGCCCTCTCAGACCCACCATGCCAGCGGCAAATCCTCAGCTCTGCCCGCAGCCCCACTGTGCCTTCGGTGGCCCGGACCCCTGGCCTGGGGAGCGCACAGTAAACAGCCCCATCACCCTGGCAGCTGAACATGCCAGGCTGTGTCCAACGTGCCCACCCAGCATGTGAAGTACTAAAAATGCTCCCATTTTCGAGATCTGGAGACTGAGGTTAGGACAGGGTGGGCAGCTCGTTCAGGGTCACACGTCTAGGGCCCAGTGAGCCAGGACCACAGGCAGCCCCGGTGACTCCCTGAGCAGAGGCCTGGCTGCACGGCCCTGGATCTCTGACCGGGGAGCTCACACGGAGCCCCCCCCCCCCCCGCCACCGCAGAATGAGTGGAACGCCTACTACGAGGAGGTGGTGTATGTCCTGGAAGAGATCGAACACGTGATCAAGAAGCTCCCCGAGTGGGCTGCGGACGAGCCCGTGGAGAAGACTCCGCAGACCCAGCAGGATGAGTGTTACATCCACTCGGAGCCCCTGGGCGTGGTCCTCATCATCGGCACCTGGAACTGTCCCTTCACTGTCACGGTCCAGCCCATGGTGGGCGCCATCGCTGCAGGTACTCGGGAGGGCGGGCATCAGGAGGGATCACTGTCCCAGCCCAGTGGAGCCAGAGATGGGGTGGAGCTGGGGCTCAGGGAGTGTTTGATGGGTCTGAATTTCCCCAGAGGCTTCAGGGAGCAAACTCTTTAGCCGGCCCCCCTGGTGCCCGAAGCCCGGCCTGGCTCAGAAGTGACCGAGGCCCGCCCCTTTCTGCCCGCCGTGTATGCGGGGCCGGGTGGCTCTCAGCTTAGATGCATCTGGGCTCACCAGTCCCACCAGTTGGGACCAGCTCTGCTCTCCCATCAGGGCCCAGGCCCTTCCCTCCCTTCTCTTCCCCCTCCTCCTGCATCTGAACTCCTCAGAGGGCGGATGGTGCAGCTTCTGTGGGCGCCTGCCCTCTGCTGTTCTGTCCGGTTCCGCCAAGGACGCAGAGAACGGAGGGGCTCCCGGCGTGGTCACTGGGAGGGCAGGGCCCTGACTCTTCATGCTCTGCAGGGAACGCGGTGGTCATCAAGCCCTCGGAGCTGAGTGAGAATATGGCGAACCTGCTGGCCACCGTCATCCCTCAGTACCTGGACAGGGTGAGGTGCTCCCCAGGTCTTTGGGGGTTGAGAAATAGTGAATTTTTGCAGCAAGGGGCTAAGCCTGGGGTTGGGGCCAATGACAGCCGGCCTCTCCCATTGAGGTGAATGGAGTCCCGGGGTCAGGAGAGGGGGCTCTGTTTGGTGATGGCCGGGTGGGCAGGGTGAGGAGGAAGTGTTGTGGTCTTTTCTGAGCCCCGCCTTCTCCTTGCACGGAAGGATCTGTACCCGGTGATCAATGGGGGCATCTCTGAGACCACAGAGGTCCTCAAGGAGAGATTTGACCACATCCTATACACCGGGAACACCGCTGTGGGCAAGATCATCATGATGGCCGCAGCCAAGCACCTGACCCCCGTCACCCTGGAGCTAGGGGGCAAGAACCCTTGCTATGTGGACAAGGACTGTGATCTGGATGTCGCCTGCAGGTGAGTGGCCATTCCGGCTGCCCTCCAGCTCACGCAGACCACAGTTCTGCCGTGAGGGACACAGACATCGTCCCTGCCCTCACGGTGTCTGCGGTCTTGGGTGGGAGCTGGGGGTGGGGGTGGGGTACCATACCCACAAAAGAGGTGCAAGGCAGTCTGGGAAGGCTTCCAGCGGGAAAGAGGTCGAGCCAGAATCCTTTCACATCCCACGTGCGTGGCCTTCCAGGGTGTGGGGACCCCGAGCAGAGATAACACCTGGCCATGCAGGGCTCAAGGGCATGGACAGAGAGGCACAAAGGTTGCCCACCCCAGACGTCTCCCAGAAACCCCCACCAGTCATTGATGAGATTAGCACGTGTGATGCCATCGGCCCCTGTAAACACGTTCAGGGACATGCGTCTGCTCAGTCCAGTGTCTAGAAACCAGTGGGACGTTAGGGAGCCTCTGGCTTCTGGGTACCTGAGAGCTCTCCCCCAGTGCTCAGCCCCTCCTACCTTGACCCTGAGATAATGGAATAAGATGTTTGTCCGAGGGAGCCTCCCATGCCTCCCGGGATGCAATCTAATCTGGAATTTTCACAGACGCATCGCCTGGGGGAAATTCATGAACAGTGGCCAGACTTGTGTGGCCCCGGACTACATCCTCTGTGACCCCTCCATCCAGAACCAAATTGTGGAGAAGCTCAAAAAGTCCCTGAAAGTGAGTGTTGGTCCCTGGGGCTGAGTGAGAAGCTGCAAGGCAGTGAGGTGGGTCTAGACTTTAGAACACACTGGATTTTTTTTTTTTCCTGGTCATCAAAATAATCCACACTCACTGTAAATAATTTGGGAAAGGTTATAAAAGGGGGTGCCTGGGTGGCTCAGTCGGTTAAGCGTCCACCTTCGGCTCAGGTCACGATCTTGAGGTTCGTGGGCTCGAGGCCCGCGTCAGGCTCTACGCTGACAGCTCGGAGCCTGGAGCCTGCTTGGGATTCTGTGTCTCCCTCTCTCTCTGTCCCTCCCCCGATCACATTCTGTGTGTCTCTCTCTGAAAAAGAAACATTAAAAGAAAGTTTTCAGAAAAGGTTATAAAGGAATAAAACGTAAAGAAACAAAAGCTCCAGCTAGAAACCCACCGCCTCGACAATCACTGCCGCCTTCCTGGTACGTCCCACACTCTTCCTTTCCGTGAAGACACACATTCGATCTTCTGACAACGTCCACACAACTGTGCACAGATTTCTTTCAAATAATGCTGTCTCGCAGCTGTTCATACGCCGTGAAAGTTTGGAGCACTGCAGGTGTCATGACAGCTCAGCAGTCCTGGGCTAGATGGTGCCCCTGGGTGCTCCCAGGCCAAGGTCGCCCGTCAGCCAATGGCCATGATGAGGGTCCACGTCCTCACCTGAGACCTGTCACCTCTTGTCCGCAGGAGTTCTACGGGGAGGATGCCAAGAAGTCCCGTGACTACGGAAGGATCATTAACTCCCGGCACTTCCAGAGGGTGATGGGCCTGATGGAGGGTCAGAAAGTCGCCTATGGAGGCACTGGGGACGCGGCCACCCGATACATCGGTGTGTGTGCTCGCCCTTGGTGTGTGTGCGCGTGCCCGCTGCCAGGGTCCCCGCGGGTGGACAGCTATCCTTGAGGAGCAGACGCGATCCAGTGGGCCTGGCGGGGGAGGGGGGAGGGGGGATGCTCCGGGAGTCTCGGCAGGCAGGGACTGGGCACGACTCCTGGGAAGCCTATCCCCAGCCCAGAAGCCCTCTGCCCACCAGGCCCAGGCGGCATCAGCAGGGGGTCTGAACGGCAAGGCCCCAAGAGTAACAACTACCCAGCTGGAGGGGCCCCCGGTGCCCAGGCTTGAAGGTCACCCGATGCGACCCCGCTCGGCCCCCAGCTTGTCGGAGACTGAAGGGCTCTGGCAGGGGCTCAGGTGGCCAGCGGGGCACAGTGCCCGCCCGCTCCAGATGTGGACCCTGGGTTTCCCCCACGTGTAGGTTAATCCACAGTTCTCTCCTTGGTCTGCTGTGATGGAGCCCAGGCAGGGGTGGGGGGGGCTCACCCGCGCCCCACCCGAATCCTGTACAGGAATTGAAGGAAGAAGCTAGGTGCCTGGGCTTGCAGGGCGGGTGGGGGCCTCTGCACCCGCTGACTCTCGCTTGTTTCCCGTCCCAGCCCCCACCATCCTCACAGACGTGGACCCCCAGTCCCAGGTGATGCAGGAGGAGATCTTTGGGCCCGTGATGCCCATTGTGTGTGTGCGCAGCCTGGAGGAGGCCATCCAGTTCATCAACCAACGGGAGAAGCCCCTGGCCCTCTATGTGTTCTCTCTAAATGACAAGGTAGGCCTGGGGTGCCCTCCTCCCAGGGTCCTGGGGGGGGGGTCCCAACACAGCACTCGCGTGAACAGGATCCAAGGGTCCATGGGCCCAGGTTCAAATCCCAGTGTCACTGCTTACCGCTGTGTGATCTTGGGCAAGTCACTTAACCTTTCGGAGCCTCTTTGTCCTCCGCTCTGAAACCAGTCCATCGACTTGACCCCCCAAGGCTCTGGGATGTGCCCAGACAGAGTGGGGAGGGGCCTGGGGGGGGTCCGGGAAGGAGACTGAAGCGGGGGTGGGGCCGGCTGCTGTTGCAGGTGATTAAGAAGATGATTTCGGAGACCTCGAGTGGCGGCGTGACGGCCAACGACGTCGTTGTCCACAACTCTGTGCACTCCCTGCCTTACGGGGGTGTGGGTGAGTCTGGGGCTGAGCTCACTGCCTGCCTGCCCCCTCCAGGTGTCCCCCCTCCCCAGCCCTGGGTTGGGAGTTCAGGAGGGACCAGAGCAGCCCTGGGCCTCAGACCCCCACTAACCTCTCCTGTGTGGGCCTCTGGCTCCGGCCGGCACATCCATCAGCCATGTTCGCCCTTGAGACCCTAGAGGGTCCTAAGGGTCACCTGGTACACCAGTCCTGCTTCAGGGAGGCCCTGAGAGAGGGGACATGGCCCGGAGGTCCCACAGCTGAAACAACTCTTCTGAGCACCTTCTGTTGTCCCCAGCGTGGACGTGTCCCTTGGGGCATCCGCCAGGGATCGGCCACCCCTGGGAGGCTCAGAGAAAGGGCACGTGAGGCTTGTCGGCAGGGTCTGGGGGGTCTCAGGCCACCGGGGGCTGAGCCAGCTCCTCCCCGCAGGGAACAGCGGCATGGGGTCCTACCACGGCAAGAAGAGCTTTGAGACCTTTTCCCACCGACGCTCTTGCCTGGTGCGGCCTCTGCTGAACGATGAGTCCCTCAAAGCCAGATACCCCCCAAGCCTGGCCAAGGTGAGAGGTGGGGGCGGAGGCGGTCGGGGAGACTCGGCTGCTGGGAGCCCCTGGGCCCGCGCAGGACACGGGCCTCACTGCCCCCTTGTGTCCTCTTCGCAGATGACCCGTCACTGAAGTGCTGCACCTGGCTGGCCTCCCCGCGCCGCACCCCTGCCCCTCTGTCCAGCCCTGGGAGAATTGCTCCCGGAGCCCCCCTCTTGCTCCCCTGAGGATCACTGCATGCCCCCACTCCCATCTGGGCCCCGGGCCTCACTTCCCCAAGTCCCCGCCCCCTCGCTGGACACGTAGAGACCAATAAAAGTTCCCCAGCCGGACCAAGGAGTGTGTGCGCCTGCTTCCTTTGCAGCCCCTGTATCCTCCCCGGTCCCGTGCCCCCGCCCCAGCCAGTTCTCATCCCGACTTGCACTGAAGGCCTCCCCAAAGTCCCGCGTTGGCCCCCAGAGCCCCGAGGCGGGAGCCACTGGTGTCCTGGAGCCATTTATCCTGCATCTCGACTTGGGGAGTGAGCTCCGTTTCTGCCGTATCCAGCGAAGGGGTGACCGAGGGGGCTGTCTTGATGGCAAGTGGCTCGGAAACTGGAGGCCAAAGTGCTCCTCTCACATTGGGTTTGGCACCCAGGGCAGGGGTCCCTCGGTGAGACCATGCAGGGGTCAACACGAAACCCTTGGGTGATTTCCGAGCGCAGCTCCTGGGCGGAAGCCCCCTCCCCTCGCCCCCGCCCCAGGTCCCACAGTGCCTGACAGTTCTTGGTCAGGGAGCGCCTGGGCCCGGGAGTCTGGCCTCGGAGGCCTGAAGAGCTGGGACAGGGTCCGGGGAGGATGGTCCGAAGCAAGAGCCAAGAATCAGCCCAACCTGGCCAGCAGGTGGACAGGGGTAGGTGGGGGAGAGACCTGCCCAAGCGAACCGGGTTCATGGCAGGCTGGCGCCCCCTCCTGGCGGCAGGTCGCAATGACTGAGGCTGGCCCCTCTCTGAGATGAAGGTGGTGGTGCTCACAGGAGCCTTGACTGTGAAAGCATGGCCGTCCTCCCCGCACCACCCCCACCCCCCACCCCCCCGCCTCCGGTGCCAGAACGTCCTCGCTCCCAACAAAGGCCAACCCTCCACTTGTCCCAGGGCCACCTGCCTCTCTCCACCTTGCCTGCTCCTGACCTTGACTCTCATCGTTATCCCCCTTGGAGCTCCCCTCCGTCGCTGGTCCCCTTTCTGGGCTGGATCATTCCCAGCCTCTGATATCTCACATCTTATTTCTCCTCCCCCCCCCCCCAACCTAAATACAACCTCAAATAAAAGCCCTTAAGCTGTTACCTGGGCTTCATCCCCTCCACTTGAGGGGAAGCGGAGGGGGACCAGGCAGAGCGTGAAGTTTTGTAACTGCTTGGATGTTCACTGGGTGCACCATTTCCTTATTTTGCAAATATCCAAACAATTTACTCATGCAGCCCAAATCCTCCCCGGAACCTCTGCCCCTCTAATTAGTGCCTCCTTTCCCCATTCTCCTGCCCAAGAGAGACTCATCCAGACAGTGGGTTATCTGCTCTCGGACAGCCCAATGCTTCCACAGAGCCAGCCAGGTGAGCCTCTGTCACCTCTGCTCCGCCGAAACTGCTCTCGTCTGGGCACCGCCAACCCCCAAGTGGGCAGACTCACCGTCCCACCGCCCAGCCAGCCTTCCCAGCCCTGCTGCCCGGTCACCCCTCCTTCCAACACCCCTCACCTCCGGGGTCCTGGGACTCCATGCCTCGACTCCCCTCCTACCCTGTTTCCAAATTAAAGTCTCCAGTTCTGGCTCTGAGCTCCTAATCCATATATCCAGCTGCCTACCTGACATACGAACTTGGAGTCTTTCGCCCCCCCCCCCATGTTTATTTATTTATTTTGAGAGGCGGGAAGGGCAGAGAGAGAGGGAAGGAGGGAATCCCGAGCAGGCTCTGCACTGTCACCACACAGCCCAACACAGGGCTCTGTTCCAGGAACGGGGAGCTCATGACCCGAGCCAAAATCAAGGGTCGGCCACTTAACCGGCTGAGCCACCCAGGTGACCCTGAACTTGGATTCTTAACACGAACGTATTGCTAGCAAGCCTAGGACAGAGCTCTTGATTTTCCTCTCTAAGCCAACGTGGCCTCATCCCTCAGAGGATGGCTCAAGCCTAAACCTGGGAGGCATGCTGACTCCCTGCTTTTCTTTAGGGCCAAGACCTCAGCAAGGCCCCCCAGGGGGTGGGGGGGAGGGTGCCTCCAGGTAGCGCCCAGGTAAGTCCTGCTCTGCCTTCTCACCATCACACTCCTGGTCTGGGTACTACAGAGAGTCTCCCGAGTGGTGTCCTTTCTTTTGGTCTTGCTCCCCACCGGTTCATTCTTCCCTGAGCACCCAGAGGAGATTCCTAGACCAAAAATCAGACCATGCCACTGCCAGGGCAGATAATTAAAAATAAGAGGCTTCATCCCCTCCTGTCAAAAATAAAGGAACAGGTTTTTCTCCCTTCTGTTTGCTTACTTCCGAAAACTTGTCAGGGTATGTTCTTTCTCGGTCTCTTTGAAACCTGCGTAAGTCTTTTTAAAAGCTAAGAAAGCTTCTAGCCAGCCTCATAAGCCGGGGGCTCTTCTTCCTTCCCGAGGACCTGGGAGCGACCTTTTTGAAAGGGGAACAGCCAGCCAAACAGCGCCCCCTGTCTCCCAACGTAGGAGCCGCACTTTACCAGCACCTTGCTTCAAGTCGCAGAACTACCTCCTGTCGTGAAGATAGACGTTTGTCCTCTGGATGAAGCCAATTAGTTAACACAGATAGTGTCCCCGAATACCAGCCAAAGTTAGGATGACCCTTGTGAGACGAATGGTGCTGTGACGTCCTCTTATTGGAGGCCTAGTCATCCTTCATCTTGAGAACGTGTGTGATGGAATGTTCCGCCTGGCTGCGTAAGGGGGTGGGATTCCTTTCCGTCTTGGCCACTTCCTAGCAGATTGCCTGTGGGTGCCTCACATTCTGCTTTATTTTTTTTTTTTTAACTTTATTGGTTTTGAGAGAGCGAGACAGAGAGAACACAAGGTGGGGAGGAGCAGAGAGCGAGGGAGAGAGACAGAATCCCAAGCAGCCTCCTCACTGTCAGCACAGAGCCCGGCACAGGGCTTGAACTAATGAACCGTGAGATCATGACCTAAGTCGAAATCAAAGAGTCAATCAAAGAGTCAGTTTGCCTCTCAAAAATACAGAAAACTAATAAAAAACCTTTTTTTTTTTTTTAATGCGAGCACTGACCTCTGTCGTATTCACCGTATATCCCTAGAGGCTCAGTCAGTGACTAGCTCATAGTAGGTGCTCAACAAATATTTCCATGAATGAATTTACATGACGTCATTGGGGTTTGGTTGCTCCAAATTCCCATTCTTCCTGCCATCTTCTCATCTGAAATTACCTTACTTTAGGTGACTATAAGCTCACATGAGCCAACTGTAGAATAAAACAGCCAGAAACTGAAAACATCTTAACAGTAAAGACAACACCCTGGGGGCGCCTGGGTGGCTCAGTCCATTAAGCAACTTATTCTTGATTTCGGCTCAGGTCACCATCTCAGGGTTTGTGAATTAGAGCCCCGCAACGGGCTCTGCGCTGACCGCGCGGAGCCTGCTTGGGAATCCTCTCTCTCTGCCCCTCCCCTGCTCATTCTCTCTCTTTCAAAATAAATAAACTTTTTTTTTAATGTTTATTTATTTTTGAGACAGAGAGAGACAGAGCATGAACGGGGGAGGGACAGAGAGAGAGGGAGACACAGAATTGGAAGCAAGCTCCAGGCTCTGAGCTGTCGGCACAGAGCCCAACGCGGGGCTCGAACCCACGGACTTGGAGATCATGACCTGAGCTGAAGTCGGAGGCTTAACCGACTGAGCCACCCAGGCGCCCCTATAAATAAATAAATTTTAAAAAAATAATAATCAAAGACCGATCAAAGACCTGATCAAAGACTTCGGGTCCCTTGTCTTCCCAGAGGCATCGCTCTGATAAGTGAGAGAGCAGAGCCAGGGGTGGGGGGAAGGAGGAAGCCCACTTCCTTCTCTCCTTCACCAGCACCCACCGGCAGCCCCACGCAGTAAGGCTTGTGAGCCCGTTTATAGGTTAGGAAACCGAGGTTCAGGAAGCATTGTCACTTGGTCTCACTTCACTGTGCCCAGCCACAGGTACCGCGTCCCTAGGGCATCTGCTCTTTCCTGATACTACAGAAATGTCACCTGCAGTGACATTTTTTTTTCAACGTTTATTTATTTTTGGGACAGAGAGAGACAGAGCATGAACGGGGGAGGGGCAGAGAGAGAGGGAGACACAGAATCGGAAACAGGCTCCAGGCTCTGAGCCATCAGCCCAGAGCCCGACGCGGGGCTCGAACTCGTGGACGGCGAGATCGTGACCTGGCTGAAGTCGGACGCTTAACCGACTGCGCCACCCAGGAGCCCCTAAACATTTTTTTTTTAATTCTTTCTTTTTTCCTTTTTTTCCCCAAGTTTATTTATTTTTGAGAGAGAGTACACAAGCAGGGGAGGGTCAGAGAGAGAGGGAGAGACCCAGAATCCGAAGCAGGCTCCAGGCTCCAAGCTGTCAGCAGAGAGCCCGACGCAGGGTTTGAACCCACAAACCATGAGATCACAACCTGAGCAGAAGTTGGACATTCAACTGACTGAGCCACCCAGCGCCCCTTTTTATTCTTTTTTAAGTGTTTATTTTATTTTTGAGAGACAAATGATCAGGAGAGGGGCAGAGAGGGAGGGAGAGACAAGATCCAAATTGGGCTCTGAGCTGACAGCAGAGAGCCCAATGGGGGGCTCAAACGCATGAACCTCGAAATCACGACTTGGGTGGAAGTCAGACACTCAACCAACTGAGCCACCCAGGTGCTCCCTAATTCTTTATTTTTCAATATTTGCTATTGTTTATTTTATTTATTTTGAGAAAGAGAGAGAGTGGGGGAGAGACACAGAGAGAGAGAGAAGAATCCCAAGCAGGCTCTGCACTGTCAGCACAGAGCCTGACACGGGGCTCGATCCCATGAACCATAAGACCACAACCTGAGCCGAAATCAAGAGTCGGATGCTCAACCGACTGAGCCACCCAGGGGCCCCATTTTCTTTCTTTCTTTCTTTCTTTCTTTCTTTCTTTCTTTCTTTCTTT